>NC_058085.1:184258703-184506726 GCF_014858855.1 Bufo gargarizans
AGAATACAGTCTATTGCCCCCTGTTATCAGCCATTTCAGGGGAAAAGATGACTGTAGGCACAGGAGAATACAGTCATTGCCCCCTGCTATCAGCCATTTCAGGGGAGACGGATGACTGTAGGGACAGGAGAATACAATCTATTGCCCCTAGGTATATCAGCCATTTCAGGGGAAGAGATGGACATGTAGGGACAGGAGAATACAGTCTATTGCTCCCTGTTATCACAGCCATTTCAGGGGAGAGGATGACTGTAGGACAGGAGAAATACAGTCTATTGCCCCCTGTTATCAGCCATTTCAGAGGAGAGGATGACTGTAGGATCAGGAGAATACAGTCTATTGATCCCCTGTTATCAGGCCATTTCAGGGGAAGAGGATGACTGGTAGGACAGGAGGAATACAGTCTATTGCCCCCTGTTATCAGCCATTTCAGGGGGGAGAGGATGACTGTAGGACAGGAGAACACAGTCTATTGCCCCCTGTTATCAGCCATTTCAGAGGAGAGGATGACTGTAGGACAGGAGAATACAGTCTATTGCCCCCTGTTATCAGCCATTTCAGGGGAGAGGATGACTGTAGGACAGGAGAACACAGTCTATTGCCCCCTGTTATCAGCCATTTCAGAGGAGAGGATGACTGTAGGACAGGAGAATACAGTCTATTGCCCCCTGTTATCAGCCATTTCAGAGGAGAGGATGACTGTGGGACAGGAGAATAGAGTCTATTGCCCCCTGTTATCAACCTTTTTAGGGGAGAGGACGACTGTAGGACAGGAGAATACAGTCTATTGCCCCCTGTTATCAGCCATTTCAGGGGGGAGGATGACTGTAGGACAGGAGAATACAGTCTATTGCCCCCTGTTATCAGCCATTTCAGAGGAGAGGATGACTGTAGGATAGGAGAATACAGTCTATTGCCCCCTGTTATCAGCCTTTTCAGGGGAGAGGACGACTGTAGGACAGGAGAATACAGTCTATTGCCCTCTGTTATCAGCCATTTCAGGGGAGAGGATGACTGTAGGACAGGAGAATACAGTCTATTGCCCCCTGTTATCAGCCATTTCAGGGGAGAGGATGACTGTAGGACAGGAGAATACAGTCTATTGCTCCTTGTTATCAGACATTTCAGGGGAGAGGATGACTGTAGGACAGGAGAATACAGTCTATTGCTCCCTGTTATCAGCCATTTCAGGGAGAGGATGAATGTAGGACAGGAGAATACAGTCTATTGCCCCCCTGTTATCAGCCATTTCAGAGGAGAGGACGACTGTAGGACAGGAGAATACAGTCTATTGCCCTCTGCTATCAGCCACTTTGAGGGGGTCTACATTTTATGCAGCAATTAATACCGCCCCAACTGCATAGATCATATTCAACACTACGTGTAGATTTGCTTCAATCCTGGATACTGATTACAGTTTAATTAATTAATCAGTTTACACCCCCCTTCCCCCACCTTATTTAGTGCAGAAATTCTTGTTAAAACTTCCAAATATCATCTTCCTAGTTACATTGCCTCCATTACAGCCTCCACTCATACTGGAGCAATGGATCTAAAACAGGCTTGGACTGGCCCACAGGGGTACAGGTGATTAGTGGGCCCCTGAGAAATGTGGGCCCCTAGTCTCCCACCTCTGCCCTAGTGACACTTAACATGGTAGACTTCCTGCACTACATACAGATAATGTGCAGCTCCTCCACCAGCCTATGTTCATATACAAAACTTGATAGATTATTAAAGAAACTCCCCAATGTCTTAGAGTAGACATGATCAGAGTGGAGATGACGCTCTTCTCCCCAGGACCTACCTTCTAAAAGTTGCTGCAGAAACCCCCATATTCTCATCTGATAGCATCTTGCTGCTGTGTGAGCAGGTAATATTTGAATGTATCTGTACGGTGGCCATAGGGACTTCAGTCCGACACTGATCCAAAATGTGGATGTAAATAAGGCTGAAATGGGTCGTCCAACCAGAAAATGTCCAAAGACAATCTTCATCATTTCCATTCATCCGTTGAAGATTTTTGACACTTGTTGACCATCTAGTCTTCATTTATTTGTGAGGTATAGAGCCCCCTAGTGTTCACTTTCCATGGTACAACACTGAAGATCTGACACTTTGATACAATGTAGACTAGTCAGTGTTCAGCTTATATAACAGTGTAAATTGGGCGTGCTCTCAAAATAATGTAGCACACAGCCATTGATGTCAAAACCCCTGGCAACAGAAGTCAGTACACCCCTACGTGAGAATGGCCAAATTGTGCCCAATTAGCCATTTTCCCTCCCCGGTGTCATGTCTCTCGTTTATAAGTTTCATTTTGTTACAACCTGAGATCAGCGGCGACTGCGTGATGTCTACATGATGGGAGTTATTCTACCCCCATAAGTTACATTGTAGCAAACATTGAATACAACACAGAAAGTGTATTAGGCCTCAGGGGATCAACATAGTAACATAGTATATAAAAGCCCTCTGTCCATCCAGTTGGGTCTGTTATCCTGCAAGTTGATCCAAAGGAAGGCAAATAAACAAAACTCACAGCCAAGTAACAAGATCAGTCACCATGGCAACATGAAGACATACAAAATGTCCCCCCCCCCCCACCCCCCATACAAAAATTATTATAGAATAATAATAATATAGTAAATAATAATAATGACCTCATAAAATAGCAATTAATAATTTATTTTTATTTTTTTACAGTTTTAATAATAATAGGCAATGAAATAATAGCAACATAAATACTGATTACATATAATAACCAGTAATATACTAATTATAATTTAAATCCGTTGGTCCTGACACTAGATGGCGCTGATGAGTTATGTGAAGTGTATTAATTGGACATTCCTGACCCCTAGTGGCAGTCCCTGGTATTACACCTCACTGTACCGGATGTCACAAACATAAATTAATTATAATAATAAAAGTGTAAAGAAAATTGATGTCCTTTGCTCCCAATAAACTTTCAGTTTCAGTTCCTCCTGTTTTTTCAATCTCTGCTTGCTGTCATCCAGTAGGAAACTTCCAATAAATAAAACTCTGCTTTAATCATGGATGCAGAAGTGCATGGCGCATTACATGCTGTGCACCCGTGTGTCTATCACATGACCAGGGCAGATTCCGAGTCCCTGAAAGACAGCAAGCAGAGATTTTAACATCCGTGAGAAGTTCATGAATATATTGGCTCTTGCATATGGTTGTAGCCGTTTTTTGCAGTCGGCAAATTGTGGATCCACAAAACATGGATACCGGCCGCGTTCTCCACATTTTGCGGAACGGAGCGTCCAATCCTCTATAGAACAGTCCTATCCTTGTCCATAAAACGGGCAAGAATAGCATGTTCTAAGATTTTCGGGGGCCACGGAGCGGATATACGGCTGCGGACAGTACACAATCTGCTCTGCGCATTGTTTGCAGTCCCATTGAAGTAAATGGCTCCGCATCCGCCCCGCAAAAAATGCGTATCAAATGCGGTAAACAACGGCAGTGTGCACGAGGCCTTACTGAAATATAAAATTCTCATCATTATCATAAAATTTAAAGTTCTGCGGTTTTCTAATGTGCTTTTCAGTGCTGTCAGTGAATGGAAACAGCTGAGGGTTTGTTACAGTGTATCCAGCGTTAGGCGGCATCTGACATCCTCACCGGGCTGCTGGCTCTGTTTTTATAGTCGCTGTAATCCTCCGTGTTTGTGCGACTGAAGCGCCTCGTATGAGATTCTTACCTGGGATTCACTAGAACTGGACTAAGGTACAGCACCGGACAGAACCGCAGCAGAGATAGGAGAACTGGACTGAGGTACAGCACCGGACAGAACCGCAGCAGAGATAGGAGAACTGGACTGAGGTACAGCACCGGACAGAACCACAGCAGAGATAGGAGAACTGGACTGAGGTACAGCACCGGACAGAACCGCAGCAGAGATAGGAGAACTGGACTGAGGTACAGCACCGGACAGAACCGCAGCAGAGATAGGAGAACTGGACTGAGGTACAGCACCGGACAGAACCGCAGCAGAGATAGGAGAACTGGACTGAGGTACAGCACCGGACAGAACCGCAGCAGAGATAGGAGAACTGGACTGAGGTACAGCACCGGACAGAACCACAGCAGAGATAGGAGAACTGGACTGAGGTACAGCACTGGACAGAACCGCAGCAGAGATAGGAGAACTGGACTGAGGTACAGCACCGGACAGAACCACAGCCGATATAGGAGAACTGGACTGAGGTACAGCACCGGACAGAACCACAGCCGAGATAGCAGAACTGGACTGAGGTACAGCACCGGACAGAACCGCAGCAGAGATAGCAGAACTGGACTGAGGTACAGCACCGGACAGAACCGCAGCAGAGATAGCAGAACTGGACTGAGGTACAGCACCGGACAGAACCGCAGCAGAGATAGGAGAACTGGACTGAGGTACAGCACCAGACAGAACCACAGCAGAGATAGGAGAACTGGACTGAGGTACAGCACTGGACAGAACCACAGCAGAGATAGGAGAACTGGACTGAGGTACAGCACTGGACAGAACCACAGCAGAGATAGGAGAACTGGACTGAGGTACAGCACCAGACAGAACCACAGCACCGGACAGAACCACAGCCGAGATAGGAGAACTGGACTGAGGTACAGCACCGGACAGAACCGCAGCAGAGATAGGAGAACTGGACTGAGGTACAGCACCGGACAGAACCACAGCAGAGATAGGAGAACTGGACTGAGGTACAGCACCGGACAGAACCACAGCCGAGATAGGAGAACTGGACTGAGGTACAGCACCAGACAGAACCGCAGCAGAGATAGCAGAACTGGACTGAGGTACAGCACTGGACAGAACCACAGCAGAGATAGGAGAACTGGACTGAGGTACAGCACCGGACAGAACCACAGCAGATATAGGAGAACTGGACTGAGGTACAGCACCGGACAGAACCACAGCACCGGACAGAACCACAGCAGAGATAGGAGAACTGGACTGAGGTACAGCACCGGACAGAACCACAGTCGAGATAGGAGAACTGGACTGAGGTACAGCACCGGACAGAACCACAGCAGAAATAGGAGAACTGGACTGAGGTACAGCATCGGACAGAACCGCAGCAGAGATAGGAGAACTGGACTGAGGTACAGCACCGGACAGAACCACAGCAGAGATAGGAGAACTGGACTGAGGTACAGCACCGGACAGAACCGCAGCAGAGATAGCAGAACTGGACTGAGCTACAGCACCGGACAGAATCACAGCAGAGATAGGAGAACTGGACTGAACTACAGCACCAGACAGAACCACAGCAGAGATAGGAGAACTGGACTGAGGTACAGCACCAGACAGAACCACAGCAGAGATAGCTGAACTGGACTGAGGTACAGCACCAGACAGAACCACAGCAGAGATAGGAGAACTGGACTGAGGTACAGCACCAGACAGAACCACAGCAGAGATAGGAGAACTGGACTGAGGTACAGCACCGGACAGAACCACAGCAGAGATAGGAGAACTGGACTGAGGTACAGCACCGGACAGAACTGCAGCAGAGATAGGAGAACTGGACTGAGGTACAGCACCGGACAGAACCACAGCAGAGATAGGAGAACTGGACTGAGGTACAGCACCGGACAGAACCACAGCAGAGATAGGAGAACTGGACTGAGGTACAGCACCGGACAGAACCGCAGCAGAGATAGGAGAACTGGACTGAGGTACAGCACCGGACAGAACCACAGCAGAGATAGGAGAACTGGACTGAGGTACAGCACCGGACAGAACCGCAGCAGAGATAGGAGAACTGGACTGAGGTACAGCACCGGACAGAACCACAGCCGATATAGGAGAACTGGACTGAGGTACAGCACCGGACAGAACTACAGCAGAGATAGGAGAACTGGACTGAGGTACAGCACCGGACAGAACCGCAGCAGAGATAGCAGAACTGGACTGAGGTACAGCATCGGACAGAACCACAGCAGAGATAGGAGAACTGGACTGAGGTACAGCACCGGACAGAACCGCAGCAGAGATAGCAGAACTGGACTGAGGTACAGCACCGGACAGAACCGCAGCAGAGATAGGAAAACTGGACTGAGGTACAGCACCAGACAGAACCGCAGCAGAGATAGGAGAACTGGACTGAGGTACAGCACCGGACAGAACCACAGCAGAGATAGCAGAACTGGACTGAGGTACAGCATCGGACAGAACCGCAGCAGAGATAGGAGAACTGGACTGAGGTACAGCACCGGACAGAACCACAGCCGAGAAAGGAGAACTGGACTGAGGTACAGCACCGGACAGAACCACAGCCGAGATAGGAGAACTGGACTGAGGTACAGCACCGGACAGAACCACAGCAGAGATAGGAGAACTGGACTGAGGTACAGCACCGGACAGAACTACAGCAGAGATAGGAGAACTGGACTGAGGTACAGCACCGGACAGAACCACAGCAGAGATAGGAGAACTGGACTGAGGTACAGCACCGGACAGAACCGCAGCAGAGATAGCAGAACTGGACTGAGGTACAGCATCGGACAGAACCACAGCAGAGATAGGAGAACTGGACTGAGGTACAGCACCGGACAGAACCGCAGCAGAGATAGCAGAACTGGACTGAGGTACAGCACCGGACAGAACCGCAGCAGAGATAGGAGAACTGTACTGAGGTACAGCACCAGACAGAACCGCAGCAGAGATAGGAGAACTGGACTGAGGTACAGCATCGGACAGAACCGCAGCAGAGATAGGAGAACTGGACTGAGGTACAGCACCGGACAGAACCACAGCCGAGAAAGGAGAACTGGACTGAGGTACAGCACCGGACAGAACCACAGCCGAGATAGGAGAACTGGACTGAGGTACAGCACCGGACAGAACCACAGCAGAGATAGGAGAACTGGACTGAGGTACAGCACCGGACAGAACTACAGCAGAGATAGGAGAACTGGACTGAGGTACAGCACCGGACAGAACCACAGCAGAGATAGGAGAACTGGACTGAGGTACAGCACCGGACAGAACCGCAGCAGAGATAGCAGAACTGGACTGAGGTACAGCATCGGACAGTACCACAGCAGAGATAGGAGAACTGGACTGAGGTACAGCACCGGACAGAACCGCAGCAGAGATAGCAGAACTGGACTGAGGTACAGCACCGGACAGAACCGCAGCAGAGATAGGAGAACTGGACTGAGGTACAGCACCAGACAGAACCACAGCAGAGATAGCAGAACTGGACTGAGGTACAGCATCGGACAGAACCACAGCAGAGATAGCAGAACTGGACTGAGGTACAGCACCGGACAGAACCACAGCAGAGATAGGAGAACTGGACTGAGGTACAGCACCGGACAGAACTACAGCAGAGATAGGAGAACTGGACTGAGGTACAGCACCGGACAGAACCACAGCAGAGATAGGAGAACTGAACTGAGGTACAGCACCGGACAGAACCACAGCCGAGATAGGAGAACTGGACTGAGGTACAGCACCGGACAGAACCACAGCCGAGATAGGAGAACTGGACTGAGGTACAGCACCGGACAGAACCGCAGCAGAGATAGGAGAACTGGACTGAGGTACAGCACCGGACAGAACCACAGCAGAGATAGGAGAACTGGAATGAGGTACAGCACCGGACAGAACCACAGCCGAGATAGGAGAACTGGACTGAGGTACAGCACCAGACAGAACCGCAGCAGAGATAGGAGAACTGGACTGAGGTACAGCACTGGACAGAACCACAGCAGAGATAGGAGAACTGGACTGAGGTACAGCACCGGACAGAACCACAGCAGATATAGGAGAACTGGACTGAGGTACAGCACCGGACAGAACCACAGCACCGGACAGAACCACAGCAGAGATAGGAGAACTGGACTGAGGTACAGCACCGGACAGAACCACAGTCGAGATAGGAGAACTGGACTGAGGTACAGCACCGGACAGAACCACAGCAGAAATAGGAGAACTGGACTGAGGTACAGCACCGGACAAAACCACAGCAGAGATAGGAGAACTGGACTGAGGTACAGCACCGGACAGAACCGCAGCAGAGATAGCAGAACTGGACTGAGCTACAGCACCGGACAGAATCACAGCAGAGATAGGAGAACTGGACTGAACTACAGCACCAGACAGAACCACAGCAGAGATAGGAGAACTGGACTGAGGTACAGCACCAGACAGAACCACAGCAGAGATAGCTGAACTGGACTGAGGTACAGCACCAGACAGAACCACAGCAGAGATAGGAGAACTGGACTGAGGTACAGCACCAGACAGAACCACAGCAGAGATAGGAGAACTGGACTGAGGTACAGCACCGGACAGAACCACAGCAGAGATAGGAGAACTGGACTGAGGTACAGCACCGGACAGAACTGCAGCAGAGATAGGAGAACTGGACTGAGGTACAGCACCGGACAGAACCACAGCTGAGATAGGAGAACTGGACTGAGGTACAGCACCGGACAGAACCACAGCAGAGATAGGAGAACTGTACTGAGGTACAGCACCGGACAGAACCGCAGCAGAGATAGGAGAACTGGACTGAGGTACAGCACCGGACAGAACCACAGCAGAGATAGGAGAACTGGACTGAGGTACAGCACCGGACAGAACCGCAGCAGAGATAGGAGAACTGGACTGAGGTACAGCACCGGACAGAACCACAGCAGAGATAGGAGAACTGGACTGAGGTACAGCACCGGACAGAACCGCAGCAGAGATAGGAGAACTGGACTGAGGTACAGCACCGGACAGAACCACAGCCGATATAGGAGAACTGGACTGAGGTACAGCACCGGACAGAACCACAGCCGAGATAGCAGAACTGGACTGAGGTACAGCACCAGACAGAACCGCAGCAGAGATAGCAGAACTGGACTGAGGTACAGCACCGGACAGAACCGCAGCAGAGATAGCAGAACTGGACTGAGGTACAGCACCGGACAGAACCGCAGCAGAGATAGGAGAACTGGACTGAGGTACAGCACCAGACAGAACCACAGCAGAGATAGGAGAACTGGACTGAGGTACAGCACTGGACAGAACCACAGCAGAGATAGGAGAACTGGACTGAGGTACAGCACCAGACAGAACCACAGCACCGGACAGAACCACAGCCGAGATAGGAGAACTGGACTGAGGTACAGCACCGGACAGAACCACAGCCGAGATAGGAGAACTGCACTGAGGTACAGCACCGGACAGAACCACAGCCGAGATAGGAGAACTGGACTGAGGTACAGCACCGGACAGAACCACAGCCGAGATAGGAGAACTGGACTGAGGTACAGCACCGGACAGAACCGCAGCAGAGATAGGAGAACTGGACTGAGGTACAGCACCGGACAGAACCACAGCAGAGATAGGAGAACTGGACTGAGGTACAGCACCGGACAGAACCACAGCCGAGATAGGAGAACTGGACTGAGGTACAGCACCAGACAGAACCGCAGCAGAGATAGGAGAACTGGACTGAGGTACAGCACTGGACAGAACCACAGCAGAGATAGGAGAACTGGACTGAGGTACAGCACCGGACAGAACCACAGCAGATATAGGAGAACTGGACTGAGGTACAGCACCGGACAGAACCACAACACCGGACAGAACCACAGCAGAGATAGGAGAACTGGACTGAGGTACAGCACCGGACAGAACCACAGTCGAGATAGGAGAACTGGACTGAGGTACAGCACCGGACAGAACCACAGCAGAAATAGGAGAACTGGACTGAGGTACAGCACCGGACAAAACCACAGCAGAGATAGGAGAACTGGACTGAGGTACAGCACCGGACAGAACCGCAGCAGAGATAGCAGAACTGGACTGAGCTACAGCACCGGACAGAATCACAGCAGAGATAGGAGAACTGGACTGAACTACAGCACCAGACAGAACCACAGCAGAGATAGGAGAACTGGACTGAGCTACAGCACCAGACAGAACCACAGCAGAGATAGCTGAACTGGACTGAGGTACAGCACCAGACAGAACCACAGCAGAGATAGGAGAACTGGACTGAGGTACAGCATCGGACAGAACCGCAGCAGAGATAGGAGAACTGGACTGAGGTACAGCACCGGACAGAACCACAGCCGAGAAAGGAGAACTGGACTGAGGTACAGCACCGGACAGAACCACAGCCGAGATAGGAGAACTGGACTGAGGTACAGCACCGGACAGAACCACAGCAGAGATAGGAGAACTGGACTGAGGTACAGCACCGGACAGAACCACAGCAGAGATAGGAGAACTGGACTGAGGTACAGCACCGGACAGAACTGCAGCAGAGATAGGAGAACTGGACTGAGGTACAGCACCGGACAGAACCACAGCTGAGATAGGAGAACTGGACTGAGGTACAGCACCGGACAGAACCACAGCAGAGATAGGAGAACTGGACTGAGGTACAGCACCGGACAGAACCGCAGCAGAGATAGGAGAACTGGACTGAGGTACAGCACCGGACAGAACCACAGCAGAGATAGGAGAACTGGACTGAGGTACAGCACCGGACAGAACCGCAGCAGAGATAGGAGAACTGGACTGAGGTACAGCACCGGACAGAACCACAGCAGAGATAGGAGAACTGGACTGAGGTACAGCACCGGACAGAACCGCAGCAGAGATAGGAGAACTGGACTGAGGTACAGCACCGGACAGAACCACAGCCGATATAGGAGAACTGGACTGAGGTACAGCACCGGACAGAACCACAGCCGAGATAGCAGAACTGGACTGAGGTACAGCACCAGACAGAACCGCAGCAGAGATAGCAGAACTGGACTGAGGTACAGCACCGGACATAACCGCAGCAGAGATAGCAGAACTGGACTGAGGTACAGCACCGGACAGAACCGCAGCAGAGATAGGAGAACTGGACTGAGGTACAGCACCAGACAGAACCGCAGCAGAGATAGGAGAACTGGACTGAGGTACAGCACCGGACAGAACCACAGCAGAGATAGGAGAACTGGACTGAGGTACAGCACCTGACAGAACCACAGCAGAGATAGCAGAACTGGACTGAGGTACAGCACCGGACAGAACCACAGCAGAGATAGGAGAACTGGACTGAGGTACAGCACTGGACAGAACCACAGCAGAGATAGGAGAACTGGACTGAGGTACAGCACCAGACAGAACCACAGCACCGGACAGAACCACAGCCGAGATAGGAGAACTGGACTGAGGTACAGCACCGGACAGAACCACAGCAGAGATAGGAGAACTGAACTGAGGTACAGCACCGGACAGAACCACAGCCGAGATAGGAGAACTGGACTGAGGTACAGCACCGGACAGAACCACAGCCGAGATAGGAGAACTGGACTGAGGTACAGCACCGGACAGAACCGCAGCAGAGATAGGAGAACTGGACTGAGGTACAGCACCGGACAGAACCACAGCAGAGATAGGAGAACTGGACTGAGGTACAGCACCGGACAGAACCACAGCCGAGATAGGAGAACTGGACTGAGGTACAGCACCAGACAGAACCGCAGCAGAGATAGGAGAACTGGACTGAGGTACAGCACTGGACAGAACCACAGCAGAGATAGGAGAACTGGACTGAGGTACAGCACCGGACAGAACCACAGCAGAGATAGGAGAACTGGACTGAGGTACAGCACCGGACAGAACCACAACACCGGACAGAACCACAGCAGAGATAGGAGAACTGGACTGAGGTACAGCACCCGACAGAACCACAGTCGAGATAGGAGAACTGGACTGAGGTACAGCACCGGACAGAACCACAGCAGAAATAGGAGAACTGGACTGAGGTACAGCACCGGACAAAACCACAGCAGAGATAGGAGAACTGGACTGAGGTACAGCACCGGACAGAACCGCAGCAGAGATAGCAGAACTGGACTGAGCTACAGCACCGGACAGAATCACAGCAGAGATAGGAGAACTGGACTGAGCTACAGCACCAGACAGAACCACAGCAGAGATAGCTGAACTGGACTGAGGTACAGCACCAGACAGAACCACAGCAGAGATAGGAGAACTGGACTGAGGTACAGCATCGGACAGAACCGCAGCAGAGATAGGAGAACTGGACTGAGGTACAGCACCGGACAGAACCACAGCCGAGAAAGGAGAACTGGACTGAGGTACAGCACCGGACAGAACCACAGCCGAGATAGGAGAACTGGACTGAGGTACAGCACCGGACAGAACCACAGCAGAGATAGGAGAACTGGACTGAGGTACAGCACCGGACAGAACCACAGTCGAGATAGGAGAACTGGACTGAACTACAGCACCAGACAGAACCACAGCAGAGATAGGAGAACTGGACTGAGGTACAGCACCGGACAGAACCACAGCAGAGATAGGAGAACTGGACTGAGGTACAGCACCGGACAGAACCACAGCAGAGATAGGAGAACTGGACTGAGGTACAGCATCGGACAGAACCGCAGCAGAGATAGGAGAACTGGACTGAGGTACAGCACCGGACAGAACCACAGCCGAGAAAGGAGAACTGGACTGAGGTACAGCACCGGACAGAACCACAGCCGAGATAGGAGAACTGGACTGAGGTACAGCACCGGACAGAACCACAGCAGAGATAGCAGAACTGGACTGAGGTACAGCACCGGACAGAACCACAGCAGAGATAGGAGAACTGGACTGAGGTACAGCACCGGACAGAACCACAGCAGAGATAGGAGAACTGGACTGAGGTACAGCACCGGACAGAACCACAGCAGAGATAGCAGAACTGGACTGAGGTACAGCATCGGACAGAACCACAGCAGAGATAGGAGAACTGGACTGAGGTACAGCACCGGACAGAACCACAGCAGAGATAGGAGAACTGGACTGAGGTACAGCACCGGACAGAACCACAGCAGAGATAGCAGAACTGGACTGAGGTACAGCACCGGACAGAACCACAGCAGAAATAGGAGAACTGGACTGAGGTACAGCACCGGACAGAACCACAGCAGAGATAGGAGAACTGGACTGAGGTACAGCACCGGACAGAACCACAGCAGAGATAGGAGAACTGGACTGAGGTACAGCACCGGACAGAACCACAGCAGAGATAGGAGAACTGGACTGAGGTACAGCACCGGACAGAACCACAGCAGAGATAGGAGAACTGGACTGAGGTACAGCACCGGACAGAACCGCAGCAGAGATAGCAGAACTGGACTGAGGTACAGCATCGGACAGAACCACAGCAGAGATAGGAGAACTGGACTGAGGTACAGCACCGGACAGAACCGCAGCAGAGATAGCAGAACTGGACTGAGGTACAGCACCGGACAGAACCGCAGCAGAGATAGGAGAACTGGACTGAGGTACAGCACCAGACAGAACCACAGCAGAGATAGCAGAACTGGACTGAGGTACAGCATCGGACAGAACCACAGCAGAGATAGCAGAACTGGACTGAGGTACAGCACCGGACAGAACCACAGCAGAGATAGCAGAACTGGACTGAGGTACAGCATCGGACAGAACCACAGCAGAGATAGGAGAACTGGACTGAGGTACAGCACCGGACAGAACCACAGCAGAGATAGCAGAACTGGACTGAGGTACAGCACCGGACAGAACCGCAGCAGAGATAGGAGAACTGGACTGAGGTACAGCACCGGACAGAACCACAGCAGAGATAGGAGAACTGGACTGAGGTACAGCACCGGACAGAACCGCAGCAGAGATAGGAGAACTGGACTGAGGTACAGCACCTGACAGAACCACAGCAGAGATAGGAGAACTGGACTGAGGTACAGCACCGGACAGAACCACAGCAGAGATAGCAGAACTGGACTGAGGTACAGCACCGGACAGAACCGCAGCAGAGATAGGAGAACTGGACTGAGGTACAGCACCGGACAGAACCACAGCAGAGATAGGAGAACTGGACTGAGGTACAGCACCTGACAGAACCACAGCAGAGATAGGAGAACTGGACTGAGGTACAGCATCGGACAGAACCGCAGCAGAGATAGGAGAACTGGACTGAGGTACAGCACCGGACAGAACCGCAGCCGAGAAAGGAGAACTGGACTGAGGTACAGCACCGGACAGAACCACAGCAGAGATAGGAGAACTGGACTGAGGTACAGCACCGGACAGAACCGCAGCAGAGATAGGAGAACTGGACTGAGGTACAGCACCGGACAGAACCACAGCAGAGATAGGAGAACTGGACTGAGGTACAGCACCTGACAGAACCACAGCAGAGATAGGAGAACTGGACTGAGGTACAGCATCGGACAGAACCGCAGCAGAGATAGGAGAACTGGACTGAGGTACAGCACCGGACAGAACCGCAGCCGAGAAAGGAGAACTGGACTGAGGTACAGCACCGGACAGAACCACAGCAGAGATAGGAGAACTGGACTGAGGTACAGCATCGGACAGAACCGCAGCAGAGATAGCAGAACTGGACTGAGGTACAGCATCGGACAGAACCACAGCAGAGATAGGAGAACTGGACTGAGGTACAGCACCGGACAGAACCACAGCAGAGATAGCAGAACTGGACTGAGGTACAGCACCGGACAGAACCACAGCCGAGATAGGAGAACTGGACTGAGGTACAGCACCAGACAGAACCGCAGCAGAGATAGGAGAACTGGACTGAGGTACAGCACCGGACAGAACCACAGCAGAGATAGGAGAACTGGACTGAGGTACAGCACCTGACAGAACCACAGCAGAGATAGGAGAACTGGACTGAGGTACAGCACCGGACAGAACCACAGCAGAGATAGCAGAACTGGACTGAGGTACAGCACCGGACAGAACCACAGCCGAGATAGGAGAACTGGACTGAGGTACAGCACCGGACAGAACCACAGCAGAGATAGCAGAACTGGACTGAGGTACAGCACCGGACAGAACCACAGCAGAGATAGCAGAACTGGACTGAGGTACAGCACCGGACAGAACCACAGCCGAGATAGGAGAACTGGACTGAGGTACAGCACCGGACAGAACCACAGCAGAGATAGCAGAACTGGACTGAGGTACAGCACCGGACAGAACCACAGCAGAGATAGCAGAACTGGACTGAGGTACAGCATCGGACAGAACCGCAGCAGAGATAGGAGAACTGGACTGAGGTACAGCATCGGACAGAACCGCAGCAGAGATAGGAGAACTGGACTGAGGTACAGCACCGGACAGAACCACAGCCGAGAAAGGAGAACTGGACTGAGGTACAGCACCGGACAGAACCACAGCCGAGATAGGAGAACTGGACTGAGGTACAGCACCGGACAGAACCACAGCAGACATAGGAGAACTGGACTGAGGTACAGCACCGGACAGAACCACAGCAGAGATAGCAGAACTGGACTGAGGTACAGCATCGGACAGAACCACAGCAGAGATAGGAGAACTGGACTGAGGTACAGCACCGGACAGAACCGCAGCAGAGATAGCAGAACTGGACTGAGGTACAGCACCGGACAGAAACGCAGCAGAGATAGGAGAACTGGACTGAGGTACAGCACCGGACAGAACCGCAGCAGAGATAGCAGAACTGGACTGAGGTACAGCACCGGACAGAACCGCAGCAGAGATAGCAGAACTGGACTGAGGTTCAGCATCGGACAGAACCGCAGCAGAGATAGGAGAACTGGACTGAGGTACAGCACCGGACAGAACCGCAGCAGAGATAGGAGAACTGGACTGAGGTACAGCACCGGACAGAACCGCAGCAGAGATAGCAGAACTGGACTGAGGTACAGCACCGGACAGAACCGCAGCAGAGATAGCAGAACTGGACTGAGGTACAGCACCGGACAGAACCGCAGCAGAGATAGCAGAACTGGACTGAGGTACAGCATCGGACAGAACCGCAGCAGAGATAGGAGAACTGGACTGAGGTACAGCACCGGACAGAACCGCAGCAGAGATAGGAGAACTGGACTGAGGTACAGCACTGGACAGAACCGCAGCAGAGATAGGAGAACTGGACTGAGGTACAGCACCGGACAGAACCACAGCCGAGAAAGGAGAACTGGACTGAGGTACAGCACCGGACAGAACCACAGCAGAGATAGCAGAACTGGACTGAGGTACAGCATCGGACAGAACCACAGCAGAGATAGGAGAACTGGACTGAGGTACAGCACCGGACAGAACCACAGCCGAGATAGGAGAACTGGACTGAGGTACAGCACCGGACAGAACCGCAGCAGAGATAGGAGAACTGGACTGAGGTACAGCACCGGACAGAACCACAGCAGAGATAGGAGAACTGGACTGAGGTACAGCACCTGACAGAACCACAGCAGAGATAGGAGAACTGGACTGAGGTACAGCACCGGACAGAACCACAGCAGAGATAGCAGAACTGGACTGAGGTACAGCACCGGACAGAACCACAGCCGAGATAGGAGAACTGGACTGAGGTACAGCACCGGACAGAACCACAGCAGAGATAGCAGAACTGGACTGAGGTACAGCACCGGACAGAACCACAGCAGAGATAGCAGAACTGGACTGAGGTACAGCACCGGACAGAACCACAGCTGAGATAGGAGAACTGGACTGAGGTACAGCACCGGACAGAACCGCAGCAGAGATAGCAGAACTGGACTGAGGTACAGCATCGGACAGAACCGCAGCAGAGATAGGAGAACTGGACTGAGGTACAGCATCGGACAGAACCGCAGCAGAGATAGGAGAACTGGACTGAGGTACAGCACCGGACAGAACCACAGCCGAGAAAGGAGAACTGGACTGAGGTACAGCACCGGACAGAACCACAGCCGAGATAGGAGAACTGGACTGAGGTACAGCACCGGACAGAACCACAGCAGACATAGGAGAACTGGACTGAGGTACAGCACCGGACAGAACCACAGCAGAGATAGCAGAACTGGACTGAGGTACAGCACCGGACAGAACCGCAGCAGAGATAGCAGAACTGGACTGAGGTACAGCACCGGACAGAAACGCAGCAGAGATAGCAGAACTGGACTGAGGTACAGCACCGGACAGAACCGCAGCAGAGATAGCAGAACTGGACTGAGGTACAGCATCGGACAGAACCGCAGCAGAGATAGGAGAACTGGACTGAGGTACAGCACCGGACAGAACCGCAGCAGAGATAGGAGAACTGGACTGAGGTACAGCACCGGACAGAACCGCAGCAGAGATAGCAGAACTGGACTGAGGTACAGCACCGGACAGAACCGCAGCAGAGATAGCAGAACTGGACTGAGGTACAGCACCGGACAGAACCGCAGCAGAGATAGCAGAACTGGACTGAGGTACAGCATCGGACAGAACCGCAGCAGAGATAGGAGAACTGGACTGAGGTACAGCACCGGACAGAACCGCAGCAGAGATAGGAGAACTGTACTGAGGTACAGCACCGGACAGAACCGCAGCAGAGATAGGAGAACTGGACTGAGGTACAGCACCGGACAGAACCGCAGCAGAGATAGGAGAACTGGACTGAGGTACAGCACCGGACAGAACCGCCTGCCGGACCCTGGTAGTGCAAGTGTGAAAGTAGCCTAAAACATGCAAGAAAACGTGACAAAAAAACCTACATGTGAACCTACCCGAGGGGAATTTCTAACATACAATATAATGAATCTTTCTGTAACTTCATCATCTTCAAGATCTCTGCCGGTGTCAGTGAATGATTTTTGAAAACACTGGAGCTGCAGAGATCCTTTAATAAAGCGACATCTCATACGATGTTCTCCCGTGGAATGCTGAAATAACCGTGCCCCAATAATATCGCCATACTGCAACTGATACAACCAGGAAGTGAACATGAAATAAGAGAGCGATACCGCCAGACAGCGACACGGCTCTGTTCCCATGACTATTGAGCCTACCGTCAGAGGATCTCCCGAGGTGTACCGCCAATGCTCTGATATAGGACTCCATACATACACATACAGTGGAAAATCCCCAAAGAAGACTTCTCTGGCATCAGTTGTGTAACTGAGCCCCAAGCGGGATCTTTCCCAGTATAAATGCCATGTGTATGGCGGAACGTCAGGGTCAACATAGCCTAATACCGCCACACACAGCTGAAATAAAAAAGGCTATAGTGCTAAAATATAACTGCCATACAGTGTTCAAATAATACTGCCAACAGCAGCTTATATGATACTGCCGTACAGCGTCCACGCCATACAGTGACTGAAGAATACCGCCATAATCCTGCCGCACACAGCTCATAATAAAAGGTTATATAGTGGTTGAATAATACTGCTGTATGCTACGTGCACAGGTCACGCAGTGCTGCCATACTGGGAGTGAATAATTCCGCTATAAGCAGCTTACAGTATATGCCAGTGTCATATGGCGCTTAAATAATATTCCCATATACAGCTCTATTAATACCGCCATACAGCAACCATATAGCGCTATATCGTACTTACAGACAACGGCCTGATCAGCAGTGACCAGTGGGGCAGGTTGACCAGACTGGAGAGGCATCCCAGGTGCCACCACACACCAGGATGGGGCCTCGGGGTGGGGGCCCATGTCGCCTGCGCTGTGTTATCCACAGATCATTCACTCAATGTAGTTTTCTATACACTCATTTATTTATTTATTTTTGAAAGCCCAAAGTCCGTGCTTTCATCACCCGTGCAACAAAATCGTGCAGCGTGCCACACAAAAACGTGCACTAGGTTGCGGTCTATCGAAGGCCCTCTCCATAAGAGACGGGCCCCCATAAACCATTCCCTGTCCCTCTGGGCCTATGGCTCCTGCAAGGGACTGGGACAAATGGCGACCCTCAGCCGAAGCCAAGGGCACGCCCGTCTATGCTCCCGGCTTTCTCTTCGGCTGCCACCCAGGGCGTCACCCCGGAGCTTCAACAAGGACTGGACTCTGCCCGGAGGGAGAGCCCAAGGGGTTTGGCAGGGGGTGAGGAACCAATATGGCCACACGCCCCCCCCCAGACCTCAGGGGGGGAACACGTACGGGCGCCACAACCCTGAAAATCCTAGTGAACACAACAAACGTGTAAAAGTGCAAACAGTGAACACAAAAAATAAACAAAGTCAACGTGCGCCATTACGGCCCGGACATTCGACCGGAATTATAACAATTCCTCATATTTTTAGGGCTGAAGCCGAGGAAAGAGGTGAGTGCGCTACAAATGTGAGAAAGAAAGTGCTGCGCCAACGTGCCGTCTCTCAGTGGGATCGCACCCCCGGTGAGTTCAGGCACCCCTGGGGCACGACTCCTGGGGCACCACCCCTGGGGCACTGTGCACTTTGGGCATTCAACACAACCCTGCCTCATGGCTTCGATCCGTGGTTTTCCGCTCCACATCCACGGTCTGGGTAACCGCTCCTCCCATAGACGGAGCAGAGTGCGGCTGCACTGAAGGACGGGCGCTGCACAGCGGTTCTCTGCGCCACGTCCATGGTCTGGGTAACCACTCCTCCCATAGACGGAGCACAGTGCGGCTGCACTGAAGGACGGGCGCTGCACAGCGGTTCTCTGCGCCACATCCATGGTCTGGGCAACCACTCCTCCCATAGACGGAGCAGAGTGCGGCTGCACTGAAGGACGGGCGCTGCACAGCGGTTCTCTGCGCCACATTCATGGTCTGGGCAACCACTCCTCCCATAGACGGAGCAGAGTGCGGCTGCACTGAAGGACGGGCGCTGCACAGCGGTTCTCTGCGCCACATTCATGGTCTGGGTAACCACTCCTCCCATAGACGGAGCACAGTGCGGCTGCACTGAAGGACGGGCGCTGCACAGCGGTTCTCTGCGCCACATCCATGGTCTGGGCAACCACTCCTCCCATAGACGGAGCAGAGTGCGGCTGCACTGAAGGACGGGCGCTGCACAGCGGTTCTCTGCGCCACATCCATGGTCTGGGTAACCGCTCCTCCCATAGACGGAGCAGAGTGCGGCTGCACTGAAGGACGGGCACTGCACAGCGGTTCTCTGCGCCACATCCATGGTCTGGGCAACCACTCCTCCCATAGACGGAGCAGAGTGCGGCTGCACTGAAGGACGGGCGCTGCACAGCGGTTCTCTGCGCCACATCCATGGTCTGGGTAACCGCTCCTCCCATAGACGGAGCAGAGTGCGGCTGCACTGAAGGACGGGCACAGCACAGCGGTTCTCTGCGCCACATCCATGGTCTGGGCAACCACTCCTCCCATAGACGGAGCACTGTGCGGCTGCACTGAAGGACGGGTGCTGCACAGCGGTTCTCTGCGCCACATCCATGGTCTGGGTAACCACTCCTCCCATAGGGGAGCAGAGTGCGGCTGCACTGAAGGACGGGCACTGCACAGCAGTTCTCTGCGCCACATCCATGGTCTGGGTAACCGCTCCTCCAATAGACGGAACAGAGTGCGGCTGCACTGAAGGACGGGCGCTGCACAGCGGTTCTCTGCGCCACGTCCATGGTCTGGGTAACCGCTCCTCCCATAGACGGAGCAGAGTGCGGCTGCACTGAAGGACGGGCGCTGCACAGCAGTTCTCTGCGCCACATCCATGGTCTGGGTAACCACTCCTCCCATAGACGGAGCAGAGTGCGGCTGCACTGAAGGACGGGCGCTGCACAGCGGTTCTCTGCGCCACATCCATGGTCTGGGCAACCACTCCTCCCATAGACGGAGCAGAGTGCGGCTGCACTGAAGGACGGGCGCTGCACAGCGGTTCTCTGCGCCACATCCACGGTCTGGGTAACCACTCCTCCCATAGACGGAGCAGAGTGTGGCTGCACTGAAGGACGGGCGCTGCACAGCGGTTCTCTGCGCCACATCCATGGTCTGGGTAACCACTCCTCCCATAGACGGAGCACAGTGCGGCTGCACTGAAGGACGGGCACTGCACAGCGGTTCTCTGCGCCACATCCATGGTCTGGGTAACCACTCCTCCCATAGACGGAGCAGAGTGCGGCTGCACTGAAGGACGGGCACAGCACAGCGGTTCTCTGCGCCACGTCCATGGTCTGGGTAACCACGCCTCCCATAGACGGAGCACTGTGCGGCTGCACTGAAGGACGGGTGCTGCACAGCGGTTCTCTGCGCCACATCCATGGTCTGGGTAACCACTCCTCCCATAGGGGAGCAGAGTGCGGCTGCACTGAAGGACGGGCACTGCACAGCAGTTCTCTGCGCCACATCCATGGTCTGGGTAACCGCTCCTCCCATAGACGGAACAGAGTGCGGCTGCACTGAAGGACGGGCGCTGCACAGCGGTTCTCTGCGCCACGTCCATGGTCTGGGTAACCGCTCCTCCCATAGACGGAGCAGAGTGCGGCTGCACTGAAGGACGGGCGCTGCACAGCAGTTCTCTGCGCCACATCCATGGTCTGGGTAACCACTCCTCCCATAGACAGAGCAGAGTGCGGCTGCACTGAAGGACGGGCACTGCACAGCGGTTCTCTGCGCCACATCCATGGTCTGGGTAACCACTCCTCCCATAGACGGAGCAGAGTGTGGCTGCACTGAAGGACGGGCGCTCCACAGCGGTTCTCTGCGCCACATCCATGGTCTGGGTAACCACTCCTCCCATAGACGGAGCAGAGTGCGGCTGCACTGAAGGACGGGCACTGCACAGCGGTTCTCTGCGCCACATCCATGGTCTGGGTAACCACTCCTCCCATAGACGGAGCAGAGTGCGGCTGCACTGAAGGACGGGCACTGCACAGCGGTTCTCTGCGCCACATCCATGGTCTGGGTAACCACTCCTCCCATAGACGGAGCAGAGTGCGGCTGCACTGAAGGACGGGCGCTGCACAGCAGTTCTCTGCGCCACATCCATGGTCTGGGTAACCACTCCTCCCATAGACAGAGCAGAGTGCGGCTGCACTGAAGGACGGGCACTGCACAGCGGTTCTCTGCGCCACATCCATGGTCTGGGTAACCACTCCTCCCATAGACGGAGCAGAGTGCGGCTGCACTGAAGGACGGGCACTGCACAGCGGTTCTCTGCGCCACATCCATGGTCTGGGTAACCACTCCTCCCATAGACGGAGCAGAGTGCGGCTGCACTGAAGGACGGGCACTGCACAGCGGTTCTCTGCGCCACATCCATGGTCTGGGCAACCACTCCTCCCATAGACGGAGCAGAGTGCGGCTGCACTGAAGGACGGGCACTGCACAGCGGTTCTCTGCGCCACATCCATGGTCTGGGTAACCACTCCTCCCATAGACGGAGCAGAGTGCGGCTGCACTGAAGGACGGGCGCTGCACAGCGGTTCTCTGCGCCACATCCTGGGAGTAAACTCCACCGGACGGATAAGAACAGATACTAAGAGGCCGAGAAGCGATGCACACATATAGTGCTCCAGCAGGGGGCGCCACGCAGCAGGCGGATGTATTGCACGCAGTCACTTCTTGTGTCTTCTGTAGACTGAAGAGTAATATCATGGTCTGTACTCCCAGCATCCAGATAGTGAGGCCTCATGCACACGACCGTTCCGTTTTTTTGTGGTCCGCAAATTGCGGATCCGCAAAACACAGAAACCGCCAGTGTGCTTTCCGCCATTTGCGGAACGGAACAGGTGGCCCATTGTAGAAATGCCTATTCTTGTCCGCAAAACGGACAAGAATAGGGCATGATATATTTTTTTTGCGGACCACGGAACGGAGCAACGGATGCGGACAGCACACGGAGTTCTGTCCGCAACTTTTGCGGCCCTATTGAAGTGAATGGGTCCGCACCCGAGCCGCAAAAACTGCGGCTCGGATTCCGACCAAAACAACGGTCGTGTGCATGAGGCCTAACACTCTCATCATGTATTTTACTGCTCTGCATGTGTCAGTCTGCTCTATTGTTCTGGAATTCTATTCATAAACCAGGATGAATGATGTATAGGAGAGAGCTGAAGAGCAGGGGATTGTGGGAGAACCCAGAGGCTATAAATGATGACCCCCCTAAAATGTATCTGGGGGCGCGGCCACTGAACGGCATCTGTCAGCAGCAGAACCGGTCAGCCAGTGTCATTGGTACAAACCTGCTGACAGCTGCCCTGGCCTCATTTCTGTTCTTCATTTTACTTCCCCCTCCCCCATCAACACCAGATATATGGACGAGCACATACTGAGGCAGACATGCGGAGGCGCACATACAGACGCGCACATACGGAGGCAGACATGCGGAGGCGCACATACAGATGCGCACATACGGAGGCGCACATACAGACGCGCACATACGGAGGCAGACATATGGAGGAGCACATACGGAGGCAGACATATGGAGGAGCACATACGGAGGCAGACATACTGAGGCGCACATACGGAGGAGCACATACGGACGCACACATATGGAGGCAGACTTACGGAGGCGCACAAACGGAGGAGCACATACGGAGGTGCACATACAGAGGCGCACATATGGAGGCAGACATATGGAGGCAGACTTACGGAGGCAGACTTACGGAGGCAGACTTACGGAGGCGCACATACGGAGGCGCACATACGGAGGCGCACATACGGACACAGACATATGATGCAGCAATTAGTGGTGGGGAGGAGGGGGGTGCAGCTGCAGCTCTGACATCACTCAGCAGCAGGAGGCTCCTCATGGAAGTTATGATGAAATTCTGGTCACCAGTCAGTGTGGCTTCTGTCACCCTCCATGTCCTGCTGAGAGGTTGTCACAGCCCCGCCCCCTGCTGATGACATCACTGATATAATGACGTGAGATCCACACACCTGATACTACAGGAACATCTATTACTGCTGACAACCTGCCCGTATAGCCTGCCTGAGAGGTAGTCACAGCCACGCCCCTTGTACACTGCTGTATCACACTCTCCCTGTGTCACGAGATCCTTAGATACACTGTATCACACTCCTCCTGTTTCCGGGGATCCTTAGATACACTGTATCACACTCCCCTTGTGTCTGTGGATTCTTAGATACACTGTATCACACTCCTCCTGTGTCTCGGGATTCTTAGATACACTGTATCACACTCCCCCTGTGTCCGGGGATCCTTAGATACACTGTATCACACTCCTCCTGTGTCCTGAGATCCTTAGATACACTGTATTACACTCCCCCTGTGTCTGTGGATCCTTAGATACACTGTATCACACTCCTCCTGTGTCCTGAGATCCTTAGATACACTGTATCACACTCCCCCTGTGTCTGTGGATCCTTAGATACACTGTATCACACTCCTCCTGTGTCTCAGGATTCTTAGATACACTGCATCACACTCCCCCTGTGTCTCGGGATTCTTAGATACAATGTATCACACTCCTCCTGTGTCTGGGGATCCTTAGATACACTGTATCACACTCCTCCTGTGTCCGGGGATTCTTAGATACACTGTATCACACTCCCCCTGTGTCTCGGGATTCTTAGATACATTGTATCACACTCCCCTTGTGTCTGTGGATCCTTAGATACACTGTATCACACTCCCCTTGTGTCTCTGGATCCTTAGATACACTGTATCACACTCCCCCTGTGTCCGGGGATTCTTAGATACACTGTATCACACTCCTCCTGTGTCTGTGGATCCTTAGATACACTGTATCACACTCCTCCTGTGTCCGGGGATTCTTAGATACACTGTATCACACTCCTCCTGTGTCCGGGGAACCTTAGATACACTGTATCACACTCCCCCTGTGTCCTGAGATCCTTAGATACACTGCATCACACTCCTCCTGTGTCCTGAGATCCTTAGATACACTGTATCACACTCCCCCTGTGTCCTGAGATCCTTAGATACACTGTATCACACTCCCCCTGTGTCTGTGGATCCTTAGATACACTGCATCACACTCCTCCTGTGTCCGGGGAACCTTAGATACACTGTATCACACTCCTCCTGTGTCCGGGGAGCATTAGATACACTGTATCACACTCCTCCTGTGTCCGGGGAACCTTAGATACACTGCATCACACTCCTCCTGTGTCCGGGGATCCTTAGATACAATGTATCACACTCCCCCTGTGTCCTGAGATCCTTAGATACACTGTATCACACTCCCCCTGTGTCCTGAGATCCTTAGATACACTGTATCACACTCCTCCTGTGTCTCGGGATCCTTAGATACACTGTATCACACTCCTCCTGTGTCCTGGGATCCTTAGATACACTGTATCACACTCCTCCTGTGTCCTGAGATCCTTAGATACACTGTATCACACTTCCCCTGTGTCTGTGGATCCTTAGATACACTGTATCACACTCCCCCTGTGTCTGTGGATCCTTAGATACACTGCATCATACTCCTCCTGTGTCCGGGGAACCTTAGATACACTGTATCACACTCCCCCTGTGTCCGGGGAACCTTAGATACACTGCATCACACTCCCCCTGTGTCCGGGGAGCATTAGATACACTGTATCACACTCCTCCTGTGTCCGGGGAACCTTAGATACACTGCATCACACTCCTCCTGTGTCTGTGGATCCTTAGATACACTGTATCACACTCCTCCTGTGTCCGGGGAACCTTAGATACACTGTATCACACTCCTCCTGTGTCCGGGGAACCTTAGATACACTGTATCACACTCCTCCTGTGTCTCGGGATTCTTAGATACACTGTATCACACTCCTCCTGTGTCTCGGGATTCTTAGATACACTGTATCACACTCCTCCTGTGTCTCGGGATTCTTAAATACACTGTATCACACTGCCCCTGTGTCCGGGGATCCTTAGATACACTGTATCACACTCCTCCTGTGTCCTGAGATTCTTAGATACACTGTATCACACTCCCCCTGTGTCTCGGGATTCTTAGATACAATGTATCACACTCCCCTTGTGTCTTTGGATCCTTAGATACACTGTATCACACTCCCCCTGTGTCCTGAGATCCTTAGATACACTGTATCACACTCCTCCTGTGTCTCGGGATTCTTAGATACACTGTATCACACTCCCCCTGTGTCCGGGGATTCTTAGATACACTGTATCACACTCCCCCTGTGTCCGGGGAGCATTAGATACACTGTATCACACTCCTCCTGTGTCTGTGGATACTTAGATACACTGTATCACACTCCCCCTGTGTCTGTGGATACTTAGATACACTGTATCACACTCCCCCTGTGTCTGGGGATCCTTAGATACACTGTATCACACTCCCCCTGTGTCCTGAGATCCTTAGATACACTGTATCACACTCCCCCTGTGTCCGGGGAGCATTAGATACACTGTATCACACTCCTCCTGTGTCCGGGGAACCTTAGATACACTGCATCACACTCCTCCTGTGTCTGTGGATCCTTAGATACACTGTATCACACTCCTCCTGTGTCCGGGGAACCTTAGATACACTGTATCACACTCCTCCTGTGTCCGGGGAACCTTAGATACACTGTATCACACTCCTCCTGTGTCTCGGGATTCTTAGATACACTGTATCACACTCCTCCTGTGTCTCGGGATTCTTAGATACACTGTATCACACTGCCCCTGTGTCCGGGGATCCTTAGATACACTGTATCACACTCCCCCTGTGTCTGGGGATCCTTAGATACACTGTATCACACTCCTCCTGTGTCTCAGGATTCTTAGATACACTGTATCACACTCCCCCTGTGTCTCGGGATTCTTAGATACAATGTATCACACTCCCCTTGTGTCTTTGGATCCTTAGATACACTGTATCACACTCCCCCTGTGTCCTGAGATCCTTAGATACACTGTATCACACTCCTCCTGTGTCTCGGGATTCTTAGATACACTGTATCACACTCCCCCTGTGTCCGGGGATTCTTAGATACACTGTATCACACTCCCCCTGTGTCCGGGGAGCATTAGATACACTGTATCACACTCCTCCTGTGTCTGTGGATACTTAGATACACTGTATCACACTCCCCCTGTGTCTGGGGATCCTTAGATACACTGTATCACACTCCTCCTGTATCTGGGGATTCTTAGATACACTGTATCACACTCCTCCTGTGTCTCGGGATTCTTAGATACACTGTATCACACTCCTCCTGTGTCTGTGGATCCTTAGATACACTGTATCACACTCCTCCTGTGTCCGGGGATCCTTAGATACACTGTATCACACTCCTCCTGTGTCTGTGGATCCTTAGATACACTGTATCACACTCCTCCTGTGTGCGGGGATTCTTAGATACACTGTATCACACTCCCCCTGTGTCTCGGGATCCTTAGATACACTGTATCACACTCCTCCTGTGTCCTGAGATCCTTAGATACACTGTATCACACTCCTCCTGTGTCTGTGGATCCTTAGATACACTGTACCACACTCCTCCTGTGTCCGGGGATCCTTAGATACACTGTATCACACTCCTCCTGTGTCTGTGGATCCTTAGATACACTGTATCACACTCCTCCTGTGTCTGTGGATCCTTAGATACACTGTATCACACTCCTCCTGTGTCCGGGGATTCTTAGATACACTGTATCACACTCCCCCTGTGTCTCGGGATCCTTAGATACACTGTATCACACTCCTCCTGTGTCTGTGGATCCTTAGATACACTGTACCACACTCCTCCTGTGTCCGGGGATCCTTAGATACACTGTATCACACTCCTCCTGTGTCTGTGGATCCTTAGATACACTGTATCACACTCCTCCTGTGTCTGTGGATCCTTAGATACACTGTATCACACTCCTCCTGTGTCCGGGGATTCTTAGATACACTGTATCACACTCCTCCTGTGTCTCGGGATTCTTAGATACACTGTATCACACTCCTCCTGTATCTGGGGAGCATTAGATACACTGTATCTCACTCCTCCTGTGTCTCGGGATTCTTAGATACACTGTATCACACTCCTCCTGTATCTGGGGAGCATTAGATACACTGTATCACACTCCTCCTGTGTCTCGGGATTCTTAGATACACTGTATCACACTCCTCCTGTGTCTCAGGATTCTTAGATACACTGTATCACACTCCCCCTGTGTCTCGGGATTCTTAGATACACTGTATCACACTCCCCCTGTGTCTCAGGATTCTTAGATACACTGTATCACACTCCCCCTGTGTCCGGGGAGCATTAGATACACTGTATCACACTCCTCCTGTGTCTCGGGATTCTTAGATACACTGTATCACACTCCCCCTGTGTCCTGAGATCCTTAGATACACTGTATCACACTCCCCCTGTGTCCGGGGATTCTTAGATACACTGTATCACACTCCCCCTGTGTCCGGGGAGCATTAGATACACTGTATCACACTCCTCCTGTATCTGGGGATACTTAGATACACTGTATCACACTCCCCCTGTGTCTGGGGATCCTTAGATACACTGTATCACACTCCTCCTGTGTCTGTGGATCCTTAGATACACTGTATCACACTCCTCCTGTGTCCGGGGATCCTTAGATACACTGTATCACACTCCCCCTGTGTCTGTGGATCCTTAGATACACTGCATCACACCCCCCCTGTGTCTGTGGATCCTTAGATACACTGCATCACACTCCTCCTGTGTCTGTGGATCCTTAGATACACTGTATCACACTCCCCCTGTGTCTGTGGATCCTTAGATACACTGTATCACACTCCTCCTGTGTCTGTGGATCCTTAGATACACTGTATCACACTCCCCCTGTGTCTGTGGATCCTTAGATACACTGTATCACACTCCTCCTGTGTCTCGGGATTCTTAGATACACTGTATCACACTCCTGTATCTGGGGAGCATTAGATACACTGTATCACACTCCTCCTGTATCTGGGGAGCATTAGATACACTGTATCACACTCCCCCTGTGTCTCGGGATACTTAGATACACTGTATCACACTCCCCCTGTGTCTCGGGATCCTTAGATACACTGTATCACACTCCTCCTGTGTCTCGGGATCCTTAGATACACTGTATCACACTCCTCCTGTGTCTCGGGATTCTTAGATACACTGTATCACACTCCTCCTGTGTCTGGGGAGCATTAGATACACTGTATCACACTCCTCCTGTGTCTCGGGATTCTTAGATACACTGTATCACACTCCTCCTGTGTCTGTGGATCCTTAGATACACTGTATCACACTCCTCCTGTGTCTCGGGATTCTTAGATACACTGTATCACACTCCTCCTGTGTCTCGGGATTCTTAGATACACTGTATCACACTCCTCCTGTATCTGGGGAGCATTAGATACACTGTATCACACTCCTCCTGTGTCTCGGGATTCTTAGATACACTGTATCACACTCCTCCTGTATCTGGGGAGCATTAGATACACTGTATCACACTCCTCCTGTGTCTCGGGATTCTTAGATACACTGTATCACACTCCTCCTGTGTCTCGGGATTCTTAGATACACTGTATCACACTCCTCCTGTATCTGGGGAGCATTAGATACACTGTATCACACTCCTCCTGTGTCCGGGGATTCTTAGATACAATGTATCACTTTTTCAGGTTTCCTCAGGCTTCAAACAGGTTTCTGACCAATCAGAGGTCGTGGGAAAACCCTGACAGCGCGCCTGAGCCAATCCCCTGTGAGCAGAGGCGGGCAGTGGGCGGGGCTTGCGCTCGCCGTTCGGCTGAATGAGAACTCGGGCGCACAGAGGACGGAGCGGGATCCGGAGCTGCGCGGGTTCTGGGATCGGCAATTCTGGGCTGGAATCCCGGATCTGAGGGCTCTCTGGGGCCCCTCCTGGTGGTGCTGGGCCCGTGGGGGAGGCAGACAGAAGCATGGAGGCCGGAGGCTGCGGGTGACTCCTTCCAAGGGGAATGGGCAGGATTGAGGACATCCATTCAGGCTCCTGCCCTCCTGACACTGAGGCACCACATCTACCACCCCCACCACTCTGCTGATAGCACCAGGACAAGGACTCCCATCATCCGTGTTGCCGCTGATCCCGCTCTTCGGCATGCCTGGTCCTGACATCCCGGCTGGATCACGCTGAGCCTGGTAACAAAGGGTTAATCCATGCCCCCCGGCAGCGCTGTCTGGGGGTGATGGCTCTGAACCGGCGCCCATCGCAGATCTGGGGGTGACTCTGGATTTACCCCTTGTCATCGGAGGATCGGTGTGAGCGCAGGGATCGGGCAGAGCGCCGCACCGTCTTCTCCATATTGGATTATTGTAATTGGATCTGGAGCCACAGGTGACCATGGGAGGAGCGACCCCGCTCAACCTGGAGACCCCCCTGCACCAGTGACATGAGGCCGCTGTGCCCCCCACAACCCTGCATTCCACTCAGTTTTTTTTCTGATATTTTGGGACCACATGACGCGTTTTGGATTTTCTTCTCCCTTGCGGCATGGCGTGACCTGGCGACCAGTGGACTTCTCGTAGTGAGGGGACATGTCTAGGTCAAACAGCGTCAGCCCACCAGGATTTGGGGCCCCCGCGTTACGGGCAGGTGCAGAGCACCGATCAGCTTGGGTCGAGGCTGAGACCAGGGCCAATGGGTACCCCTACTCCAGCCGCTCCTCTAGAAAGAAGACCTCACGGATGATGGGACTGTGGAGGAGCGAGGAAGACTATGAGCCTCAGCCGGGGAGGAACCCCCTGCCAGACAATAAAGTGGGCTTCAGATCCAAGTCGGCTTGGCAGGAGCACGGCGAGGAGAGCAGGAACAACAACAAGCCCCTCCAGAAAGGCCCCGAGGGGGAGCTGAGACCCAAATCAGTGGAGCTTGGTTTGGATGAGAAATTGGGCAAAGGTAAGGGAGACGGGCCGGAGGATGGGTCGGAGTTCCACTTCTCCATGGGGGTCTGCTGTACCGATGTCCTGCAGATCTTCCGCTCCAAGAAGTTCCAGTCGGATAAGCTGGAGAAGCTCTACCAGCGCTACTTCTTCAGGCTGAACCAGAGCAGCCTCACCATGCTGATGTCCGTGCTGATCCTCCTGTGCCTGGTGATGCTCGCCTTCCACTGCTTCCAGCTGCTCTACCAGGTGCCTTACGTGGTCGTCCTGTGTGTGGCCATGCTGATCATTCTAGTGCTCATAGGAGTATGCAACAGAAACGACTTCCACCAGGACTACATGTGGCTGGCCTGTTACACCGTCATCATCGTCATCTTCATGGTCCAGGTGGTGTGCGTCCTGATGGTGCGGCCGCGGAGTGCCTCCGATGGGATCTGGTGGACCGTGTTCTTCATCTACACCATCTACACTCTGCTTCCAGTGCGGATGAGAGCGGCGGTTCTCAGTGGGATTATTTTATCTGCCGCTCATCTCGCCATCTCCCTAAAGATCAATGAGGGTGACACGTTCCTGGTCAAGCAGGTAAGACCCCCCCCCCCCCCCTTACATGGCCGCCGGGGACATTCAGTTAAGGATCCGCAGAAAACCAGGCGCCTGCCACCAAAATATTCCCATCCAGATGTGTGAATGCACCCTGAAAACACCGTCACACTCTTTGTGGAGTGGTAATCGATATGACCGCCATTACAGCTCACACGGGGGTCATTACCCAACAACGACACAGGACGGCTCGGTGCTGGGGTTCCGTTCCTCTGTGATCGTTGCAGCGCCAATCCCACAAAGTAGATAACAGCATTACAGGGGCTCCTCTGTGCAGCGCGGTGGTTATTTGTGCCGTCTCCTCCATAGACCTTTGCAGCGCGGTGGTTATTTGTGCCGTCTCCTCCTCAGACCGGTGCAGCGCGGTGGTTATTTGTGCCGTCTCCTCCATAGACCTGTGCAGCGCGGTGGTTATTTGTGCCGTCTCCTCCATAGACCTTTGCAGCGCGGTGGTTATTTGTGCCGTCTCCTCCATAGACCTTTGCAGCGCGGTGGTTATTTGTGCCGTCTCCTCCTCAGACCGGTGCAGCGCGGTGGTTATTTGTGCCGTCTCCTCCATAGACCGGTGCAGCGCGGTGGTTATTTGTGCCGTCTCCTCCATAGACCGGTGCAGCGCGGTGGTTATTTGTGCCGTCTCCTCCATAGACCGGTGTAGCGCGGTGGTTATTTGTGCCGTCTCCTCCATAGACCGGTGCAGCGCGGTGGTTATTTGTGCCGTCTCCTCCATAGACCGGTGCAGCGCGGTGGTTATTTGTGCCGTCTCCTCCATAGACCTGTGCAGCGCGGTGGTTATTTGTGCCGTCTCCTCCATAGACCTTTGCAGCGCGGTGGTTATTTGTGCCGTCTCCTCCATAGACCGGTGCAGCGCGGTGGTTATTTGTGCCGTCTCCTCCTCAGACCGGTGCAGCGCGGTGGTTATTTGTGCCGTCTCCTCCATAGACCTTTGCAGCGCGGTGGTTATTTGTGCCGTCTCCTCCTCAGACCGTTGCAGCGCGGTGGTTATTTGTGCCGTCTCCTCCTCAGACCGTTGCAGCGCGGTGGTTATTTGTGCCGTCTCCTCCATAGACCGGTGTAGCGCGGTGGTTATTTGTGCCGTCTCCTCCATAGACCGGTGCAGCGCGGTGGTTATTTGTGCCGTCTCCTCCATAGACCGGTGTAGCGCGGTGGTTATTTGTGCCGTCTCCTCCATAGACCGGTGCAGCGCGGTGGTTATTTGTGCCGTCTCCTCCATAGACCGGTGCAGCGCGGTGGTTATTTGTGCCGTCTCCTCCATAGACCGGTGCAGCGCGGTGGTTATTTGTGCCGTCTCTTCCATAGACCGGTGCAGCGCCTGGTTATTTGTGCCGTCTCCTCCATAGACCGGTGTAGCGCGGTGGTTATTTGTGCCGTCTCCTCCATAGACCGGTGCAGCACGGTGGTTATTTGTGCCGTCTCCTCCATAGACCGGTGCAGCGCGGTGGTTATTTGTGCCGTCTCCACCATAGACCGGTGCAGCGCGGTGGTTATTTGTGCCGTCTCCTCCATAGACCGGTGCAGCGCGGTGGTTATTTGTGCCGTCTCCTCCTCAGACCGGTGCAGCGCGGTGGTTATTTGTGCCGTCTCCTCCATAGACCGGTGCAGCACGGTGGTTATTTGTGCCGTCTCCTCCATAGACCGGTGTAGCGCGGTGGTTATTTGTGCCGTCTCCTCCATAGACCGGTGCAGCACGGTGGTTATTTGTGCCGTCTCCTCCATAGACCGGTGCAGCGCGGTGGTTTTTTATTTGTGCCGTCTCCTCCTCAGACCGGTGCGGCGCGGTGGTTTCCATTTTCGACTCTCGGAAAGCTGGGTAATATCTTCTGTAACGTCACCCAACTTTCCAAGGAGCAGATACAGCTAAGAAGTGACAGACGGGCGAGGGTTGGGGGAGGTCATAAGGTGAGGTGTTATCACCTGTCAGCCTCCATGTACGGTATACTCTGCGGTGGAGCCGGCCTGCACGATGGTCGTAGTGACCACACAGGAGCTTCTGGGCAACGAGCGCAGATCGTGTGTGACGGAGCAGCCGTGTCTTTACAGTGCAGTGTTTCAGCAATGACTACAACTCCCAGTCTCCGGTAAATCACTGTCACATGGTAGATCCACGTACACTGAGGCCGGATTCACACAGACGATATTGGGACAGATTTATGACAAAAAAGAACGAGATATGTAATGGAAGTAGTGGATTTAGATTAGGAGGGCGGCGTTACAGTGTGTCAGTGCAAAACACAGCAGCAGCACAAATGTCTTGGACTCCAAGCTGATGGCTCCTGCCACGCTGAAACATTGTAACAAACCCTCAGCTGTGTGAGTAGGACTATCTGTGCATTTTGTGATGGCGGTAGTATTACAGGTCAGGGGTAATGTGCTATTTATATTAATACAGGTCTGAGCAGAACAGATGATTAACCCCAGAGTCTCCACCAGTTATGGGCCCTCACTGTACGGGGCCCAGACTTCTATCCTAAGAGACTGCAGCTGTACTATATAGCAGTGTCATTGGAGCATTATACAGTGAATATTATATGGGCACTGTATGGCGGTATCATTGGGGCATTATACAGTGATTTATTATATGAGCACTGTATGGCGGTGTCATTGGGGCATTATACAGTGATTATTATATGAGCACTGTATGGCGGTGTCATTGGGGCATTATACAGTGAATATTATATGAGCACTGTATGGCGGTGTCATTGGGGCATTATATAGTGATTATTATATGAGCACTGTATGGCGGTGTCATTGGGGCATTATACAGTGATTATTATATGAGCACTGTATGGCGGTGTCATTGGGGCATTATACAGTGATTATTATATGAGCACTGTATGGCGGTGTCATTGGGGCATTATACAGTGAATATTATATGAGCACTGTATGGCGGTGTCATTGGGGCATTATATAGTGATTTTATTATATGGGCACTGTATGGCGGTGTCATTGGAGCATTATACAGTGATTTATTATATGAGCACTGTATGGCGGTGTCATTGGGATATTATATAGTAATTATTATATGGGCACTGTATGGCGGTGTCATTGGGGCATTATACCGTGATTTATTATATGAGCACTGTATGGCAGTGTTATTTGAGGCGTTTTGTGGCAGTATTATTTAGGCAGCAGTTGTCTCTATTTCCCTCATAATACTCCAGAGGATGTGGCCGGCAATGTATGGTGGTACACCGCCCCTAGGCAGCGGTACACTCTGAGGTAAGATGTTGGATGTTATGTGGCGGTTTGCCGGACTCCTTGACCTCGGAGGCTCCCACACACTGATGCGTCATGGGCATGATATAGCGGTCATCACCAGGGACTCGGCTCAGTCCCGGGGTTCACCCCCATCGGGAGGCCCGAGCACCCTGTTGTCGGTGGTCTCTGGTCACTACCTCATATTATTTATAGATGGTGGGAGATTGGCGCCGCTCCCACCACCACATCCCTCTGTGGTGATGCCGGATTTCTCACATTTATCTAGAAAATTCCCTGACCTTCAGCATGGTTCTACTTTATAGAACGTCCCATTTTATAGCGCCATATGGGGTCCACCAATGGAAAAGATCAGTACGTAATACACAACTACTACCCCCAATTTCCCAATGCTCCAGACGAAGGAGGGGTTGTGGGTCTATCCTTCCCCGGACCCTCTACCCTTGCAGGGGCAGCACCAACAGATTGTCGGGGTTTTACACCTGGGAACAATGAAGTCACCACAATGGCGAGCTCGGGCGTCAGAGGACGTTCCCATGAGTGTCCGATAATCCGGACTATCCAATATGGATGCCGGACTAACGGAATGTTACTGCACATGTCTCGGGAGTCAATCTCAGTTTTGATTGTTCCTGGAATGTGACTCTTGCCAAAAATGCTCAGAGCAGGGGGTCCAGGTTGGGTATGGGGGGTCCACGGTGAGGCTCTGGGGGCGGGGGGTCCACGGTGAGGCTCTGGGGGTGGGGGGTCCACGGTGAGGCTCTGGGGGTGGGGGGTCCACGGTGAGGCTCTGGGGGCAGGGGGGGTCCACGGTGAGGCTCTGGGGGCAGGGGGGGTCCACGGTGAGGCTCTGGGGGCAGGGGGGGTCCACGGTGAGGCTCTGGGGGCGGGGGGTCCACGGTGAGGCTCTGGGGGCGGGGGGTCCACGGTGAGGCTCTGGGGGTGGGGGGTCCACGGTGAGGCTCTGGGGGCAGGGGGGGTCCACGGTGAGGCTCTGGGGGCAGGGGGGGTCCACGGTGAGGCTCTGGGGGCAGGGGGGGTCCACGGTGAGGCTCTGGGGGCGGGGGGTCCACGGTGAGGCTCTGGGGGCGGGGGGTCCACGGTGAGGCTCTGGGGGCGGGGGGTCCACGGTGAGGCTCTGGGGGTGGGGGGGTCCACGGTGAGGCTCTGGGGGTGGGGGGTCCACGGTGAGGCTCTGGGGGCAGGGGGGGTCCACGGTGAGGCTCTGGGGGCAGGGGGGGTCCACGGTGAGGCTCTGGGGGCAGGGGGGGTCCACGGTGAGGCTCTGGGGGCGGGGGGTCCACGGTGAGGCTCTGGGGGCGGGGGGTCCACGGTGAGGCTCTGGGGGCGGGGGGTCCACGGTGAGGCTCTGAGGGCGGGGGGTCCACGGTGAGGCTCTGGGGGCGGGGGGTCCACGGTGAGGCTCTGGGGGCAGGGGGGGTCCACGGTGAGGCTCTGGGGGCAGGGGGGGTCCACGGTGAGGCTCTGGGGGCGGGGGGTCCACGGTGAGGCTCTGGGGGCGGGGGGTCCACGGTGAGGCTCTGGGGGCGGGGGGTCCACGGTGAGGCTCTGAGGGCGGGGGGTCCACGGTGAGGCTCTGGGGGCAGGGGTCCACGGTGAGGCTCTGGGGGCGGGGGGTCCACGGTGAGGCTCTGGGGGCGGGGGGTCCACGGTGAGGCTCTGGGAGCGGGGGGTCCACGGTGAGGCTCTGGGAGTGGGGGGTCCACGGTGAGGCTCTGGGAGTGGGGGGTCCATGGTGAGGCTCTGGGGGGCTTCAGGTTGGGGAAGGCAGCTCTGGATGGACGCTGTGAAGACGCAGCCTGAGCCGTGGGCAGGTGTCCGCTGTCCACGCTACCTCCTCCCCGTGTAACATGGCGGCTGCGTTGAGTGTAAACGGGCGCCACATGTGACTGTTATTCCTCCTCACTCTTAGTAACTTGCGGCGCGGCGCCCCCTCTCATCACATCTCGTATTGCTGTCGTCTGCTGTTTCCATGGTAACCTGCGTTCACTTGGCTTGCGTCCTGTGGCAGCCTATCAGCTCTTCTGCGATTTCCTCCGTTCAGGTTTAACCCTCTCAGTACCGAGACAGCCCACAATAACTGGCATCCAGAAAGTCCGGTAATCTGGTGCGGTGTCGATGGTTTGGAATTTCTTGCGCTCACAAGCCGATGCGACGGCAGCAGGTTTTTGGGGTTCCTGTGTGCCTGGGGATCATCTGTCTCTGATGGCGGGGGGTGCATGCCCCTGGACGGCACTGCTATAACGGCGCTCCTGTGTGTGAACGCTGCTTTGTTATAGGCCGCTGCGTTATAAGTGGACGCGCTCCTTTTAAGGTTGCAGTGTATGGAGCGAAGGCGGAAACCCCTGGACCCCAATGGAAGCCCCGACCTACCATGTCACATCACACTGGGGTCTTCTTTGGACCCCTGCTACCTCTGCCGCCAGTAGGTACACCCCTGATGTGGAGGCTCTGTGCTCCAGTATGGCTCCACCATAGACCTGAGCGCAGCTCCTGCAGCAGCGGATGCTCCAGTGGGATTAATATTTGTGCCATTTCTTCCTGGCACTGTGAATGCCCATGGCATTTATTGGGTTAAGTTGTGTGGTCACTTGGAGTGTGTGAGTCTCTGGGTGTCGGAGCCAGCGCCTGTCTATCACACGCCATCTGCTCTGGCTCCGCACGCGGACTTGGCCCCGATCTGTATTCCTATGAGATTAATAATAGCTATCTGATTATTGTTGTTGCAGCTGGATGCGCCGTGTACGGGAGGGAAGTGTCCACCGCCACACACTGATACATTGTTACCCCGACACAATGGTGACGTACTGCTGCATGGCACAGGCAACAATCAGGGGCTGGTACTGCCAACCAGTGACGCTCCGTACTGCTCCTTACTCTAAGGGGGAATCTGTATTATATCTTATCCATTATACATCATATAATCACCTACAGAGAGAACCCGCACAAACCAAATACTCACTGTGTACATACATTACTGATCCTGAGTTACATCCTGTATTATACTCCAGAGCTGCACTCACTATTCTGCTGGTGCAGTCACTGTGTACATACATTACTTATCCTGTACTGATCCTGAGTTACATCCTGTATTATACTCCAGAGCTGCACTCACTATTCTGCTGGTGCAGTCACTGTGTACATACATTACTTATCCTGTACCGATCCTCAGTTACATCCTGTATTATACTCCAGAGCTGCACTCACTATTCTGCTGCTGCAGTCACTGTGTACATACATTACTGATCCTGAGTTACATCCTGTATTATACTCCAGAGCTGCACTCACTATTCTGCTGGTGCAGTCACTGTGTACATACATTACTTATCCTGTACTGATCCTGAGTTACATCCTGTATTATACTCCAGAGCTGCACTCACTATTCTGCTGCTGCAGTCAATGTGTACATACATTGCTGATCCTCAGTTACATCCTGTGTGGACAGCTTAGTGGAGCGGCGGTTGTTTTTCGTACATCAGGCGCCTGTATACGCCCGGGAGAGATCTGCAGACGCTGAAGCAGGGAATGCTGGGAGATTCGTAGATAATATTAATTCTGTGTGGACGGGGTGGACGTGTTTGGCTCACAGAGGATTGCCTACAGTGACATTGTAACAAACCCCCCGCTGTGTGAGTAGGAATCATTGTGGATGGGTTTTAGCTTTTTAAAATGACTTTATGCTTTGACAGCAAGCAGAGGTCTTAAATTTAGTGAGAAGTTGCAATATTTACTACGGGATGTGACTGTTCAGACAGCGGCTCTGGCATTAAGGGGTTAAGTGCCTGGTGGCCCCGGGTAGATTTACTAACACTGTATGTGGCGAAATCGTAGCCAGGCGGCTAAAGATGCACCAGATTTATGGCGCATACAATGCCACACCCATTCACACCAAGCCACTCCCCCTAGATGCATCACATTTTGGTGCGTTTTTCGACCAGATGAGGCGCCATGACGTTGGTGAATGTGGCCCCTGTGGACGTCCCTCCGCAGCGCCCCCGGCGCTCTCACAGTTACGCGGTTTTGCTTCTATGTTTAGATTCTCTCTGAGGAGACAAAAAACAGTTTGTGGCCGGAGTCCAGCTGCTCGACATGGGAAACCCACCCTGGAGCGGACGGGCGGTCAAAGGTTCCGTCCCTGCGAGGATTTATGTCCCAGCAACATCCTTATTACAGGACAGCCTGTATCTGCTGGAGGGGGGGGGGAGGGGGGGGTAATAATAATATAATCACCGGGGTATTGGGATCCAATAAAGAAACAGATTTATAGGGACAGAAATCCTCACATTACAGATTTTATATCAGTACTGGAGCGTTATAAGAGGAGCGGCTGATATCAGTCACATGTGATGTAATGTCTCTGGAGGTTATATCAGTACTGGAGCGTTATAAGAGAAGCGGCTGATATCAGTCACATAGGATGTAATGTCTGGAGGTTATATCAGGACTGGAGCGTTATAAGAGGAGCGGCTGATATCAGTCACATGTGATGTAATGTCTCTGGAGGTTATATCAGCGCTGGAGCGTTATAAGAGGAGCGGCTGATATCAGTCACATGTGATGTAATGTCTCCGGAGGTTATATCAGCGCTGGAGCGTTATAAGAGGAGTGGCTGATATCAGTCACATGTGATGTAATGTCTCCGGAGGTTATATCAGCGCTGGAGCATTATAAGAGGAGCGGCTGATATCAGTCACATGTGATGTAATGTCTCTGGAGGTTATATCAGCACTGGAGCATTATAAGAGGAGCGGCTGATATCAGTCACATGTGATGTAATGTCTCTGGAGGTTATATCAGGACTGGAGCGTTATAAGAGGAGCGGCTGATATCAGTCACATGTGATGTAATGTCTCTGGAGGTTATATCAGCGCTGGAGCGTTATAAGAGGAGCGGCTGATATCAGTCACATGTGATGTAATGTCTGGAGGTTATATCAGCGCTGGAGCGTTATAAGAGGAGCGGCTGATATCAGTCACATGTGATGTAATGTCTGGAGGTTATATCAGTGCTGGAGCGTTATAAGAGGAGCGGCTGATATCAGTCACATGTGATGTAATGTCTCTGGAGGTTATATCAGCGCTGGAGCGTTATAAGAGGAGTGGCTGATATCGGTCACATAGGATGTAATGTCTCTGGAGGTTATATCGGTGCTGGAGCGTTAGAAGAGGAGCGGCTGATATCAGTCACATGTGATGTAATGTCTCTGGAGGTTATATCAGCGCTGGAGCGTTATAAGAGGAGTGGCTGATATCGGTCACATAGGATGTAATGTCTCTGGAGGTTATATCAGCGCTGGAGCGTTATAAGAGGAGCGGCTGATATCAGTCACATATGATGTAATGTCTCTGGAGGTTATATCAGCGCTGGAGCGTTATAAGAGGAGCGGCTGATATCAGTCACATGACATGTACTGTCTCTGGACCGTATATCGGTAGCAGTCTGTTTGATGCTTGTCTCCGTCGCTCCCACAATCTGCTTTGACATTTGCCGATTACGGACGGATCTTCTCTTTGGTTCTTCCATGACGCGATGTGGCTGCAACTGGAGCCCAACAAAACTGATACTGAGAGTCTGTAATAATCCTGTTATATTATCTCTCATGTAATAATCAGATTATGATATCACTCGTAACAATCAGGGTGTAATATTGTTTGTGTATTCATTGGGGTATGATATGACCCCCCTGGGGGTCATAGCAGTCACGTAGTAGTCGCGGGGTCATATCGGTCACGTTGTAGTCGCGGGGTCATATCGCTCACGTGGTAGTCGCGGGGTCATATCGCTCACGAAGTAGTCGGGGGGGGGGGGGGATATTTCTCACGTGGTAGTCGGGGGGTCATATCGCTCACATTGTAGTCGCGGGGTCATATCGCTCACGTTATAGTCGCAGGGTCATATCGCTGACCTTGTAGTCGCAGGGTCATATCGCTCACGTGGTAGTCGCGGGGTCATATCGCTCACGTAGTATTCTCGGGGTCATATCGCTCACGTAGTAGTCGGCTGGGGGGTCATATCGGTCACGTAGTATTCGCGGGGTCATATCGCTCACGTGGTAGTCGCGGGGTCATATCGCTCAGGTGGTAGTCGCGGGGTCATATCGCTCAGGTGGTAGTCGCGGGGTCATATCGCTCAGGTGGTAGTCGCGGGGTCATATCGCTCAGGTGGTAGTCGCGGGGTCATATCGCTCAGGTGGTAGTCGCGGGGTCATATCGCTCAGGTGGTAGTCGCGGGGTCATATCGCTCAGGTGGTAGTCGCGGGGTCATATCGCTCAGGTGGTAGTCGCGGGGTCATATCGCTCAGGTGGTAGTCGCGGGGTCATATCGCTCAGGTGGTAGTCGCGGGGTCATATCGCTCACGTGGTAGTCACGGGGTCATATCGCTCACGTAGTATTCGCGGGGTCATATCGCTCACGTAGTATTCGCGGGGTCATATCGCTCACGTGGTAGTCGCGGGGTCATATCGCTCACGTAGTATTCGCGGGGTCATATCGCTCACGTGGTAGTCGCGGGGTCATATCGCTCACGTGGTAGATCTGTATATAATGAGTCCAGCAGGGATTACCAAGTGTTCTGGTTCCGGAGAACACCCTGAGGACAGGCAGGGATAAGACCTCTGCTCCTGGTGAGAGCCCAGACTGACGCAGCGCCGGACTATCAGACGGCGGATCACAGGACTGTACATCCTCCACCTCCCGCCGAGCAGCGGAAATAAGATGTTTGGTTCCCCATCTGGAGACGGTCACATAACCCGTGTAGCGGAGCTCAGCGCAGGGTCAGTGTCTGGCGGCTTCCAGTAATCCCTGCAGGATGGAGGCTTATTCAGGGATATTTGGTGACTCTGTGGTTGGACCCCGGGGCCCCATGTGAAGTTCAGGGTAAATAGTAACATTTTATAGACCAGAGGGGACGGAGTTAAAATTCTCACCCAACTTTCTCAGAAATGGATATAAACTGAGCATGGCCGTCTTCAAGATCCCGCGTTGCCGTCAATACAATTCAAAACGTTCCAGTATTTCGCTCCACTCGCCTTGCTGATGGTTTCCCCTGCGTCTCCCAATGTGTGATGGCTTCTTACGCACCGCGATTGGGTCCCCTGCAGTCACATGACACCTCACACATGGCAGGGCCACGGGGCCACGCGTGTTTATTGGAAAGTTTACTTTTTTTTTTTTTTATTCCCTGTGATTTTTAGGGGCAAACTGTTCCCTTCTGCTCCATCCTTAGGGGTCCCCTCAAAACCAGGCCTGGACCACCGAGGGCTTTACTGTGATGGCTGAACTACAACTCCCAAGATGCACACTTGCTTGGCTGTTATCAGAACTTCATAAAAATGAATAGAGCATGCCGGGAGTCGTAGTTTTCACCAAAGCTGGAGGTTAGCTATCACTACTATAAGTTATGGTAGTATTATGTGGACACTATATGGTATGGCAGTATTAAGCAGACTCTATGTGGTATGGCGGTATTATGCGGACACTATATGGTATGGCGGTATTATGCAGACACTATATGGTATGGCAGTATTATGCAGACTCTATGTGGTATGGCGGTATTATGCAGACACTATATGGTATGGCGGTATTATGCGGACACTATATGGTATGGCAGTATTATGCGGACTCTATGTGGTATGGCGGTATTATGCGGACACTATATGGTATGGCAGTATTATGCAGACTCTATATGGTATGGCGGTATTATGCGGACACTATATGGTATGGTAGTATGAGGGCGCTGATTGACAGTTATGTGGTCACTATATGGTAGTACGTAAGTACATATGAGAAACAAGTACAATAAGCATTAGCAAGATGCTTTACAAATTGGTACAGAAGAAGAGAGGACCCTGCACGTGAGGTCTTACAATGTACAAAAGTACAGTTATATATTAGGGTATAGCGGTATTGTTTAATCACCGCATGGCAGGATTTTATGGGAACTAGAAGATAGTATTATTTGGATACAGCATATGGTAGGATTATGGGGCTTCTATACGGTAGTATTATTCAGACATTGTATGGTGGCATTATTTTGACATTCAATATGGTAGTAGTGTTTGGGTAATGCATGACGGTATTATTTAAAGAAAACATGTCATCTCTCCCGAAGTAACCGCATGTTTTCCCCATGTATTAACAATTCTGGAGCATCTGTTCTTATGACTTCTCCTGTGCTATTCCTGTATTATTCCTGCTAGAAGTTTAACAATACATTTTATGTAGCTTGCAGTAAGGGTACCTACGGGTATTACCTCTACTGGTAACACCCAGCAGTACCTTTATTGCAGACCCTAACGCGTTGCGGGAACATGCGCGATTTTTCCGCGCGAGTGCTAAACATTGTAATGCATTTTGCACGCATGTGAGAAAAATCGGCATGTTTGGTACCCGGACGTCTTCACAGAAGTTTGGGTTTGGGATCAGTGTTCTGTAGATTGTATTATTTCCCCTTATAACATGGTTATAAGGAGAATAACAGCATTCTGAATACAGACTGCTTAGTACAATAGCGCTGGAGGGGTTAAAAATAAAATACAATAATGTAACTCACCTTAATCCACTTGATCGCGCAGCCGGCATCTCTTCTGTCTTCTGTGCAGGACCAGGACCTGTGGGGACGTCACTCCAGTCATCACATGATCTTTTACCATGGTGATGGATCATGTGATGGATCATGTGATGACCGGAGTGACGTCACCACAGGTCCTGTTCCTGCACAGAAGACAGAAGAGATGCCGGCTGCGCGATCAAGTGGATTAAGGTGAGTTAAATTATTTTATTTTATTTTTAACCCCTCCAGCGCTAGTGTACTATGCAGTCTGTATTCAGAATGCTATTATTTTCCCTTATAACCAGGTTATAAGGGGAAATAATAATGATCGGGTCCCCATCCGATCGTCTCCTAGCAACAGTGCGTGAAATCGCACCGTATCCGCATTCACTTCTATGGGGCCTGCGTTGCGTGATAAACGCACAATATAGAACATGATGCGTGAAAATCACCGCTCATCTGCACAGCCCCATAGAAATGAATGGGTCCGGATTCAGTGCGGGTGCAATGCGTTCACCCATGCGGAAAACTCGCCCGTGTGAAAGGGGCCTTAGAGCCTGTGTCGGGTCTTTAGCTTCTGTACTTGATCTTGGTCCCTCAGAGGCGACGTCCAGGCAAAAAGCGAATTCTGTTTAGAAGATCACACGGGGTTAAATAAAATAATCAAGTCTGCGGCTCCGTCATCTGCGCCAGGGCCTCCGGGTGTAAGGGTGGATGCTGTCCCCTCAGTGCGGCTCATGTGCGGCCCCGTGACTCATGTAAACATGAATTCTCCAGAGCGGCGCTCAATTTAGCTTAATTAATTTCTTAAATGAAAGATGAGGGCGGGGGAGGGGGCGTCTTTATTCAGCGCCGTGAGTTTCCCGGAGTCTCCTGCCGTACATAACGCATCAACGATATCCTTCTTCCCACTATTCCAGGCAGGTGATCACGGCTTCCACCTTCCATCTAGAACAGGCTTTCATCCTGTTCTTCCTGATGCATGAACAGAACTACAGGGCATACTGACACACGGGCAGCGCAGCAGGAGAGAATGGGTTAATAATGAAGCTTCTATATTGTGACGGTCTGCAATAAGACTTTGGCCCTGATTTATCCAGACCGGTGTGTGCTACCCCAAAAACATGGCGTAGGGGAATGATACATTTCCATCTTTGTGTTCTAATTCCTCACCATTTGCAACATCTCTGCTTGTTGACAGTGAATAGAAACATTCATTGTTTTACCCTGTCCTGACCTATAACTTCTCTTATGTGACGGTTGCTACAATGTAGCAGGAGTTGGAAGCGAGATTAGTGCTGCTGGATTGCTACAATGTATCAGTGCAGGTGTTTACATCACAGAGGGTTGTCAGAGGTGATGCCCGCCCCTTTATGGTACCTGTGGGGCGCCTGCTGCAGTGCTGGGCCTTAGGTGCCCCTGATTTATTATGGGGCGATGTTGATGTTGGCGGCAGCACCCGGGGGCAGATCACCAGTCAGGAACTGGAAGGTCTTGTTCTGGAAGAATAAGTTGAACCTCGGGACGATGTTTTTGCCAACCCCAAAGAATGAGGAGCATTAAGAGCCTCCCGACGTGTGACCTCTCATGAGACCCTCGTCCCTCCAGGATTTTCCTTCCTTACAAGTGACTTTTCTTTGTGGTGAATTATCAAAGCAGTCACATTCCCCGAAGAATCAGGAGCCCCTACAGCAGGGATCAGCAACCTGAAACTACAACTCCCAGAATGCTCCATTCTCTTCTATGGGACTTGTGAGAACAGCCAAGCATGTTTGCATGCTGGGAGTTGTAGTTTCACAGCAGCTGGATTGCTGAAGGTTGCTGATCCCTGCCCTTACAGCATGCACAGAGGATGCAGAGCAATGTTGGGGGAAATACCTGCGGGGGGCTTATGATGTGCTGTACGCTCAGCCAATCGGATGTCTCCACAGCACTGAGGAAGAGACTCTGCAGCTGCATCTCCCCCCCCCCCCCCCCCCCCCTCCACATCTTATATGAGATTTATCACACTAGATGGATTTCCTAACGGCAGAAGACATTTCTGAACAGAGACATCTGGAAGGCGAGGAGGATGAGAATGTGCCACAATATCCCAGGTTTCATGGCCACCTTGCATATAAATGAATGAAAGGTTCATATGTGCACGTGTCTAGGTTGCAGAATAGAGGGCATAACCTATGGTGACCACTGACCAGACCAGGTGTGAGGACATAACCTAAGATGACCACTGAGCAGACCAGGTGTGAGGACATAACCTAAGGGGACCACTGAGCAGACCAGGAGTGAGGACATAACCTAAGATGACCACTGACCTGACCAGGTGTGAGGACATAACCAAAGATGACCACTGAGCAGACCAGGTGTGAGGACATAACCAAAGGTGACCACTGACCTGACCAGGTGTGAGGACATAACCAAAGGTGACCACTGACCTGACCAGGTGTGAGGACATAACCAAAGGTGACCACTGACCTGACCAGGTGTGAGGACATAACCAAAGGTGACCACTGACCTGACCAGGTGTGAGGACATAACCAAAGGTGACCACTGACCCGACCAGGTGTGAGGACATAACCAAAGGTGACCACTGACCCGACCAGGTGTGAGGACATAACCAAAGGTGACCACTGACCCGACCAGGTGTGAGGACATAACCAAAGGTGACCACTGACCCGACCAGGTGTGAGGACATAACCAAAGGTGACCACTGACCCGACCAGGTGTGAGGACATAACCAAAGGTGACCACTGACCCGACCAGGTGTGAGGACATAACCAAAGGTGACCACTGACCCGACCAGGTGTGAGGACATAACCAAAGGTGACCACTGACCCGACCAGGTGTGAGGACATAACCAAAGGTGACCACTGACCCGACCAGGTGTGAGGACATAACCAAAGGTGACCACTGACCCGACCAGGTGTGAGGACATAACCAAAGGTGACCACTGACCCGACCAGGTGTGAGGACATAACCAAAGGTGACCACTGACCCGACCAGGTGTGAGGACATAACCAAAGGTGACCACTGACCCGACCAGGTGTGAGGACATAACCAAAGGTGACCACTGACCCGACCAGGTGTGAGGACATAACCAAAGGTGACCACTGACCCGACCAGGTGTGAGGACATAACCAAAGGTGACCACTGACCCGACCAGGTGTGAGGACATAACCAAAGGTGACCACTGACCCGACCAGGTGTGAGGACATAATCATTGACCAGACCTCCCCAGGATGTAGTAGCAGGTTATGTTGGGAGTGGTAGTGGTCCATGCAGACCAGGTGCGCTATCTGGAGCAGCTGACGCATTTTGTTCCTCCCTTATGTAATCTCATTCCCAGACTTTGACACCCGGTAGAGGATTGTAATGTGACAGAAGTGGCGTCAATCAGCCGGGGTTGTGTGATCATTAACCTGCGCGTCTCATGTCCCGTATAATGTACGGAGGCCGCGCTGATCCTTAGGTTACGAGACGTGTGCCGGAGCCGCTGACCTTCTCCATGAATTCCTTTGTTCTGGAGGAAAGTGAGTGCGTGACATTGTGATGGGCTCATTATCTGCCCCTCTTAGGGCTGTGTTACACCGACAGATTATCTGACAGATTTTGGTCAGACGGCCGTTTTCACAGATCTTTTGTTATACGCACCGACTATTGGTCTGATTGGACAGAAATTGGTCAGATAATCTGTTGGTAATACCGCTCTTATAATAGTGAAGGATCGTCCCCCAGGAGCCGCAAATTACCACCTCTTATCTCTCCTGTAGCCATGCTACCAACCCCAGAATGGCGCGACTAAACCTCAGCAGCCAGCCGAACACCAGGAGCAGAAAACCGATGTGGCGATCCGGAAATGAGCAAGATACCTTATACTGGCGAACATTTACTACTGAACCTGAATTCTGGTGGAATTTGCTGAAAACTGTGGCGCATCTCATTGTAGACGCAATTAGAAAGAACGTAACCATAAAGAATAAGCCGCTGTGATTCATCCGCAGAGGGCGTGGCCTAATGGATGGGGCGCAGCTTTAGATGTAACACTTTACCATAGAACTCTTGTCGAAATTTTGTGCATTTTACACTAAATGTTATACGGGAGTCGGAAATCTGTCTATAAGATCCCGTATAAGTGTAGTTACCGCTCTCCCATCCTGATCTCTACATTGGAGGAGTCTGGAATTCTATTTTTGACCACGACTTTACAGACTAGTAACTAAGGGGCACCCCCCCCCCCCCTATGTAATCTCCGTCTACTTCACATACATGCAAGTGTACATACATTACTTATCCTGAGTTACATCCTGTATTATACTCCAGAGCTGCACTCACTATTCTGCTGGTGCAGTCACTGTGTACATACATTACTTATCCTGTACTGATCCTGAGTTACATCCTGTATTACATTCCAGAGCTGCACTCACTATTCTGCTGGTGCGGTCACTGTGTACATACATTACTTATCCTGTACTTATCCTGAGTTACATCCTGCATTATACTCCAGAGCTGCACTCACTATTCTGCTGGTGCAGTCACTGTGTACATACATTACTTATCCTGTACTGATCCTGTGTTACATCCAGTATTATACTCCAGAGCTGCACTCACTATTCTGCTGGTGCAGTCACTGTGTACATACATTACTTATCCAGTACTGATCCTGAGTTACATCCTGTATTATACTCCAGAGCTGCACTCACTATTCTGCTGGTGCAGTCACTGTGTACATACATTACTTATCCTGTACTTATCCTGAGTTACATCCTGCATTATACTCCAGAGCTGCACTCACTATTCTGCTGGTGCAGTCACTGTGTACATACATTACTTATCCTGTACTTATCCTGAGTTACATCCCGCATTATACTCCAGAGCTGCACTCACTATTCTGCTGGTGCAGTCACTGTGTACATACATTACTTATCCTGTACTGATCCTGTGTTACATCCTGCATTATACTCCAGAGCTGCACTCACTATTCTGCTGGTGCAGTCACTGTGTACATACATTACTTATCCAGTACTGATCCTGAGTTACATCCTGCATTATACTCCAGAGCTGCACTCACTATTCTGCTGGTGCAGTCATTGTGTACATACATTACTTATCCTGTACTGATCCTGTGTTACATCCTGCATTATACTCCAGAGCTGCACTCACTATTCTGCTGGTGCAGTCACTGTGTACATACATTACTTATCCTGTACTGATCCTGAGTTATATCCTGTATTATACTCCAGAGCTGCACTCACTATTCTCCTGTTTGAATCACACTCTGTGCAGTTACAATGTAACTATCGTGTTTACCCTTCTGTAACACTCTGGGCCCCGCCCCCTGTACATATCTTCAGATTATCTGTTCAGCAGGATCTTGATCTGCGGGTTTTTTCACTAATTAGTGGACGATTCTTCATGAATTACTTCCTGTCCGGTTACTTGTACACTTAACCCTGGAGCAGAACCATTGGCAGTGAATAAACCACCCAAAGCCCAGACAGATCCGGGGATGACCATGATCCACCCGCTGGATGAGCTCCTTATCATGGCGCCTAAATCAAGCGCCCGCCCTGCTCGAATGGGAGGGGGCACTGTAAGCACTCCAATGTGAAGTCTGTACCAGGCCCCCCATGTGCCATTTATTGTAGGACTGCCTTGGGGGTGACTGCTCCCTCGTGGCCCTGGCTGTGAGAAGAGGGTCGCCCCAGTAAAGGGCCTTGACGCCATCTCGCTGTGGACACTGGTTCTCGGTCGTCATTCACATGTGACGTCTGCTAGGAAGTTCTGCTGCCACGTTCCGTGCAGTGAGAGACGCTGGTGGCCTCTAGAAACGCAGATTTTAGGGAGTGAGGAGTCATCAGTAAAATCATGAGGCGTAGGGGCTAACGAGCCGCAGGAAGGACGGACGCATACGATTATCTGCACCAGATATGCTAATTACTGCAAGGAGGCTCCAACTACAGCCCTGTACCTAGACGTGTGACATCGCACTCTGTACATCTGTATATTATGTAATAATCACTGTATGGCGGTATTACTTCATCACTGTATGGCAGTATTATTATTTCATCACTGTGTGGAGGGATTTCATCACTATGGCGGTATTAATACTTCACTGTATGGCGATAACTTTATATGTATGTAAATCTTTTTTTTGCGGGGGGTGGAGACTTGTGACTTGTGTCTCTGATTTTTGAAGACCCTGGTGACCCCCTGGCCCCCCACTTCTCCATCTCTTGCGCAGTGAGGGCAGGGGCCGCTCTACGTGGTGAGCACCAGGTTACTTAAGGGCACAAGCACCGGCTAAATTACTGCAATCTGGGTTTAGTAACTGGGGGACTCGGATTGGTTTACTAATTTACATCATGGATGAAAGCCAAATGCGATTGGCCAGAGTCCCGCGCAGCCTCTGGCGACTGTTTGCTGGAGATTATGGTTAGCGAGTGCAGCTCCGCGGTACCATGGGCACAGAGTGAACTCAATTCTGTGATAATCAGCAGAGATCCTGACATTATGGCCGAGGATTAAATCGCCATAGAGACGTTTATTACACCGCGCTCCCCCGGCCTCACCCTCACCTCTCCATTTCCTCTTCATTATTACAGATCTGATTGCCGCTTATAATTAGTTGTCACTGAGGTTGATATAATTTATATCCTGAGAACATTCATCATATTATCCGCAAACGTCCACTGCTCTGGAAATATCTAGTAACCTGCGTTGTAATTATGAGTAATACCCAGAGCATTCTACTATTATACCCAGAGCATTGTACTATAATACCTGGAGCATTCTACTGTAATGTAATACCCATAATATTCTACTATAATACCCAGAGCATTCTACTGTAATGTAATACCTGGAGAGAATTCTACTGTAATGTAACACCTGGAGCATTCTACTGTAATGTAATACGCGGAGAGCACTCTACTGTAATGTAATACCCGGAGAGCACTCTACTGTAATGTAATACCCAGAGAGCACTCTACTGTAATGTAATATCCATAGCATTCTGCTGTAATGTAATACCCGGAGAGCACTCTACTGTAACGTAATACCCGGAGAGCATTCTGCTGTAATGTAATATCCGTAGCATTCTGCTGTAATGTACTACGCCGAGAGCACTCTACTGTAATGTAATACCCGGAGAGCACTCTACTGTAATGTAATATCCGTAGCATTCTGCTGTAATGTAATACCTAGAGAGCACTCTACTGTAATGTAATACCCATAATAATCTACTATAATACCCAGAGCATTCTACTGTAATGTAATATCCGTAGCATTCTGCTGTAATGTAATACCCCGGAGAGCACTCTACTGTAATGTAATACCCGGAGAGCACTCTACTGTAATGTAATATCCGTAGCATTCTGCTGTAATGTAATACCCGGAGAGCACTCTACTGTAATGTAATACCCATAATATTCTACTATAATACCCGGAGAGCACTCTACTGTAATGTAATATCCGTAGCATTCTGCTGTAATGTAATACCCGGAGAGCACTCTACTGTAATGTAATACCCGGAGAGCACTCTACTGTAATGTAATATCCGTAGCATTCTGCTGTAATGTACTACGCCGAGAGCACTCTACTGTAATGTAATACCCGGAGAGCACTCTACTGTATTATAATTCCCAGAGCAGTCTCATATAATACCAAGAGCATCCTATTTTAATGTTATATCCTGAACATTCTAGTCTAATGTAATATGCAGAACACTGTAATGTGGTGTAATACCATTATCATACTAGTCTAATATTCAGAGCATTCTATGTTAATATGAAGCCTGCAGAATTTTCTGTACCACAAGAATTGTAATAACATTTGCAAAGACAGTTGCACTCTACGGTTTTACTAACCCTCATACTGATGTTAAAATTGAGAGATTAGCCAACAGATCCTACTGTGGAGGACATGTCTGAGCCCGGGCACCGCGCCAAGGTTTCTCAAGTAGCTTGGGACCTAACACTCACCTACCTGAGCCGTATGGGCAATACCAGGAGCCAGTGGGCAAATTACAGGGGCGTGAGGTCCGACTCACAGACAGCTCACCAGTTACCTCCAGCATGTAGCCGTGCTTGCAATGGGAGGAGGGAGCAGTCTGCGAGTCCCACTCAAGACTGGCCGATATGCCCAGGCCTGGCAGGTGCACCTAAATGTAGCCTGTGGATGGAAAACAGGGCCATTTAAATTGGAGTTTATACACCTCCAGGCATCTCTATATACAAACTGAAAACATGGTGTGGTGTTACACAGGCAGGAAGTGCTCGCACCCATATGCAGTCGTGCATGTGTATACAGGGGAGCAAATCCTGCACTTGTGGCCCGTTGCTAATGGCGATCCCCAGCAAAATGCATACAGTGGAGGATGCCCGCAGCGGACCACAAGTACCACAATAGACATCCTACACAAGAGAGCAATTATGTGGATGTGATAACCAATATAACAATATAATAACATTTGCAAAGACAGGTACACACTGCGGTCTTCCTAAACCCTCAAACTGATGTTAAAATTGAGAGATTAGCCAACATATCCTACTGTGGAGGACATGTCTGAGCCAGTCTTGAGTCGGACTCGCAGACTGCTCCCTCCTCCCATTGCAAGCACGGCTACATGCTGGAGGCAACTGCTGAGTTGTCTGTGAGTCGGACCTCACGCTCCTGTAATTCGGCCACTGGCTCCTGGTATTGCCCAGTATTGGCACAGGTAGGTGAGTGTTAGGTCCCGGGCTACTTGAGAAACCTTGGCGCGGTGCCCGGGCTCAGACATTTCCTCCGCAGTAGGATCTGTTGGCTAAATCTTTAAATTTTAACATCAGTATGAGGGTTAGTAAGACCGCAGAGCGCACCCGTCTTTGTAAAAGTTATTGTTTTATTGTTTATCACATCCACACATTTGCTATCCTGTGTAGGATGTCTATTGTGGTACTTGTGGTCCGCTGCGGGCATCCTCCACTGTATGCAGCCACAAGTGCAGGATTTGCTCCCCTGTATGTAGATGCACAACTGCATGTGGGTTTGAGCACTTCCTGCCCCCAGAATTGTAGTCTAATATATTATCGGTGTCTTGATACTGAACCAAGTAACATTGCTTCTGGGTAGGATTTATCATAAAAGTTCAGATGTTGGGGGTTGTTGTTGATTGTAGTTGGTCATCCCACGGTGACCCCTGCCCACACACTGCATCAGTCCCATCATTGGTCCGGTTAGTTCTTCAGATTTTACAGCCGGCGATGGCCGCTGCGTCCTGCCGTTTCCATGAAGCGCTCTTGTCATCGATGTTATTGTTTGTCACTTGTGCGATTTTCATAATTAATAATTTACAGAGAAAAGGAAGCGGAGGAGAGGATATTAAACCCCAGGGCAGGGCGGGCACGTCAGCTGCACAGTGCGGATATTGGGGGTGATCATTTACCAGATTCTAACCCATTAGTATGACTTCCCCACATGGGGACACTAGACATCTCCTGATACAGATCTCAGAACCCACAACCGGGCTCCACAGAACCCCAGTGTCACATGGACCCCGGAGGCGAAGGCGGCTCTAAGCAAAGCCCCAAATGAGAGGATTATTTAGGTCGTGTTTCCCAGTTAAAGGGTTTGTCCACTGTTCAGCCCCATTTTACAGATATAATTGACCATAACTTTTTATGGACTTGTCACGTGTTAAAAACGGTCAACTGGACAGACAAACGCTAAAACACACGCAGTATTAGTGTCCGGGTACTGATTCTACAGCCTGTGTTCTGCTCCGAAGCTGCTGGTTATTATTGGAAACAGTCAGCAAGTCCGTGGACCTGTGCCACCTAAGAGCTGAGCCACTATGATGTACAGAAATAGTATGTATACAGTGACTGCAGCAGCAGAATAGTGAGTGCAGCTCTGGAGGATAATACAGGATGTAACTCAGGATCAGTACAGGGTAAGCAATGTATGTACACAGTGACTGCGCCAGCAGAATAGTGAGTGCAGCTCTGGAGGATAATACAGGATGTAACTCAGGATCAGTACAGGGTAAGTAATGTATGTACACAGTGACTGCGCCAGCAGAATAGTGAGTGCAGCTCTGGAGGATAATACAGGATGTAACTCAGGATCAGTACAGGGTAAGCAATGTATGTACACAGTGACTGCACCGGCAGAATAGTGAGTGCAGCGCTGGAGTATAATACAGGATGTAACTCAGGATCAGTACAGGATAAGTAATGTATGTACACAGTGACTGCGCCAGCAGAATAGTGAGTGCAGCTCTGGAGGATAATACAGGATGTAACTCAGGATCAGTACAGGGTAAGCAATGTATGTACACAGTGACTGCACCGGCAGAATAGTGAGTGCAGCTCTGGAGTATAATACAGGATGTAACTCAGGATCAGTGCAGGATAAGTAATGTATGTACACAGTGACTCCACCAGCAGAATAGTGAGTGCAGCTCTGGAGTATAATACAGGATGTAACTCAGGATCAGTGCAGGATAAGTAATGTATGTACACAGTGACTGCACCGGCAGAATAGTGAGTGCAGCGCTGGAGTATAATACAGGATGTAACTCAGGATCAGTACAGGATAAGTAATGTATGTACACAGTGACTGCACCAGCAGAATAGTGAGTGCAGCTCTGGAGTATAATACAGGCGGTAACTCAGGATCAGTACAGGATAAGTAATGTATGAACACAGTGACTGCTCCAGCAGAATAGTGAGTGCAGCTCTGGAGTATAATACAGGGTGTAACTCAGGATCAGTACAGGATAAGTAATGTATGTACACAGTGACTGCACCAGCAGAATAGTGAGTGCAGCTCTGGAGTATAATACAGGATGTAACTCAGGATCAGTACAGGATAAGTAATGTATGTACACAGTGACTGCACCAGCAGAATAGTGAGTGCAGCTCTGGAGTATAATACAGGATGTAACTCAGGATCAGCACAGGATAAGTAATGTATGTACACGGTGACTGCACCAGCAGAATAGTGAGTGCAGCTCTGGAGTATAATACAGGATGTAACTCAGGATCAGCACAGGATAAGTAATGTATGTACACAGTGACTGCACCAGCAGAATAGTGAGTGCAGCTCTGGAGTATAATACAGGGTGTAACTCAGGATCAGTACAGGATAAGTAATGTATGTACACAGTGACTGCACCAGCAGAATAGTGAGTGCAGCTCTGGAGTATAATACAGGATGTAACTCAGGATCAGTACAGGATAAGTAATGTATGTACACAGTGACTGCACCAGCAGAATAGTGAGTGCAGCTCTGGAGTATAATACAGGATGTAACTCAGGATCAGCACAGGATAAGTAATGTATGTACACGGTGACTGCACCAGCAGAATAGTGAGTGCAGCTCTGGAGTATAATACAGGATGTAACTCAGGATCAGTACAGGATAAGTAATGTATGTACACAGTGACTGCACCAGCAGAATAGTGAGTGCAGCTCTGGAGTATAATACAGGATGTAACTCAGGATCAGTACAGGATAAGTAATGTATGTACACAGTGACTGCACCAGCAGAACAGTGAGTGCAGCTCTGGAGTGTAATACAGGATGTAACTCAAGATCAGTACAGGATAAGTAATGTATGTACACAGTGACTGCACCAGCAGAATAGTGAGTGCAGCTCTGGAGTATAATACAGGATGTAACTCAGGATCAATACAGGATAAGTAATGTATGTACACAGTGACTGCACCAGCAGAATAGTGAGTGCAGCTCTGGAGTATAATACAGGATGTAACTCAGGATCAGTACAGGATAAGTAATGTATGTACACAGTGACTGCACCAGCAGAATAGTGAGTGCAGCTCTGGAGAGACATAGACTTCCTTCAGTTCTTTTTCCGTTATTGGTAATGGGCGCAGATATTTTGATGCAGTGAGGATGATCTTCTATATTTTTCCTATGTTGTTGTCATGGGAAATAAGTGTCCTCTGATTGCTGTCGTGGTGAGGACTCTGTGGTAGAGACTTTTCGCCTATTATTGGGTGTATTGGACAGCTGTAGCTTTGCTCCAGTGTCACAGCCTCTCAGCTTTCATTGGTGCAGATTAGGATCCGTCACCAGCAGTCCGGCCTCTGGATGTTGCCGTTCTGTTTACCACAGAGGAGCCGCTTTGTGCCGTATCCTGATAAGGATGCAGATGGACACTTAATGGAGCGGTCAGGGCGGCGCTGGCTCCGACATAGAAGGGGAGATGTTATAGAGCCTCAGACGGACGAGTCTAAAGGTCGCACAGATCACGATAAACGATCAAAGATGTAGCGACTCGTTAACAACAAAAATTCTTCTCATTACACACATTGATAATTGTTTGTATTTGCGGCCATTACTCGCTTTTAAATCGTTAGTTGTTTTCACATGTAAAGATGGCGGCCGCTGCTTGGTCCGGAGGGCGGTATGAGATCGTTACTGCGTAGACGACTCCATATTATACAAACGGATCTATTAACGAGGAGCGATCAGGATGGACGAGAAACGAGAGATTTGTTGCTCATCTTTGAATCGTTCATACTTATTACATCACATGATCCTCATGTATTTTCACTTGCACGCACGAGAATCTGTGCGATATTCGCTCCGTGTAATAGGGCCTTAGAATATGAGGCGCCCGGAGTTTATCTGACTATTACATTACAGTGTTCCAGCCGCGTGGGGGTTCTGTGCGTCTGCGGGAAGTGAGTCATTAAGGGTATTGGGGACGGGCCGAGGGAGGGGCCCAGGGACGCCAGCGCGGAGGGAGGGGCCCAGGGACGCCAGCGCGGAGGGAGGGGCCCAGGGACGCCAGCGCGGAGGGAGGGGCCCAGGGACGCCAGCGCGGAGGGAGGGGCCCAGGGACGCCAGCGCGGAGGGGGGGCCCAGGGACGCCAGGGCGGAGGGAGGGGCCCAGGGACGCGAGGGAGGAGGGAGGGGCCCAGGGACGCGAGGGAGGAGGGAGGAGGGAGGGGGGAGGGGCCCAGGGACACGAGGGAGGAGGGAGGAGGGAGGGGGGAGGGGCCCAGGGACACGAGGGAGGAGGGAGGGGGGAGGGGCCCAGGGACGCGAGGGCGGAGGGAGGGGCCCAGGGACGCGAGGGAGGGGCCCAGGGACGCGAGGGAGGAGGGAGGGGCCCAGGGACGCGAGGGCGGAGGGAGGGGCCCAGGGACGCGAGGGCGGAGGGAGGGGCCCAGGGACGCGAGGGCGGAGGGAGGGGCCCAGGGACACCAGCCCGTGACCTCCTGTAGTATTATACCTTATCACACTACAGGCGCCGCCCAGCCCGGTGACCTCCTGTAGTATTATACCTTATCACACTACAGGCGCCGCCCAGCCCGGTGACCTCCTGTAGTATTATACCTTATTACACTACAGGCGCCGCCCAGCCCGGTGACCTCCTGTAGTATTATACCTTATTACACTACAGGCGCCGCCCAGCCCGGTGACCTCCTGTAGTATTATACCTTATTACACTACAGGCGCCGCCCAGCCCGGTGACCTCCTGTAGTATTATACCTTATTACACTACAGGCGCCGCCCAGCCAGGTGACCTCCTGTAGTATTATACCTTATCACACTACAGGCGCCGCCCAGCCCGGTGACCTCCTGTAGTATTATACCTTATCACACTACAGGCGCCGCCCAGCCCGGTGACCTCCTGTAATATTATACCTTATTACACTACAGGCGCCGCCCAGCCCGGTGACCTCCAGTAGTATTATACCTTATTACACTACAGGCGCCGCCCAGCCCGGTGACCTCCAGTAGTATTATACCTTATTACACTACAGGCGCCGCCCAGCCCGGTGACCTCCTGTAATATTATACCTTATTACACTACAGGCGCCGCCCAGCCCGGTGACCTCCTGTAATATTATACCTTATTACACTACAGGCGCCGCCCAGCCCGGTGACCTCCTGTAGTATTATACCTTATCACACTACAGGCGCCGCCCAGCCCGGTGACCTCCTGTAGTATTATACCTTATCACACTACAGGCGCCGCCCAGCCCGGTGACCTCCTGTAATATTATACCTTATCACACTACAGGCGCCGCCCAGCCCGGTGACCTCCTGTAGTATTATACCTTATTACACTACAGGCGCCGCCCAGCCCGGTGACCTCCTGTAATATTATACCTTATTACACTACAGGCGCCGCCCAGCCCGGTGCCCTCCTGTAGTATTATACCTTATTACACTACAGGCGCCGCCCAGCCCGGTGACCTCCTGTAATATTATACCTTATTACACTACAGGCGCCGCCCAGCCCGGTGACCTCCTGTAATATTATACCTTATTACACTACAGGCGCCGCCCAGCCCGGTGCCCTCCTGTAGTATTATACCTTATTACACTACAGGCGCCGCCCAGACCGGTGACCTCCTGTAATATTATACCTTATTACACTACAGGCGCCTGCCTCCATGTAAAGTGTGAGGAACTCAATGTGGCTAAAGCGCGGAAGCAGGGAAGTGGCTGCCACGGGGCCCGAGCCCGGGAGGAGGGCCCCCTCATACATGACAATATATACAGTGACATACAGTTTATAGGCGCAGGAAATGCGCCTGGTCCGAGAGCCATCTTGACTAGCCACAGGAGTGAGGGTTGCTGGGAGGGGGCCCCGTTCAAAAAATTTCTTGTGGGGCCCAATCACTTCTGATGTCAGAGAATCTTGATTTAATCAAGAAGCTGAAAACGGATTCATACCTAATTCTTCTCACAGCTGAGGGTCTGTTCCAATCATATCCAGTCCTAGATACATTTTACCTGCACTGATACATTGTAACAAGCTGTCAGGACAGGGGAGATTTGTGTCTCTGTAATAAACCCTTAACCCTTCAGGGTGTGACGTCGCTGTGTGCATTATAACAGTATTACTGATGAGTCCGTCCACTGAGGGGCGCTGCAACCAGAAAGTCCCCAAAGTGACGGCTTGTCACCTGCTGCACTGGGAAGGGGCTTTCCCAGGTCTGCTTATCAGTAATTCCCTGGGATGTCACATGGGAGTAGTAGTCACAATGTTGGGTGCTGCTATCAGTTGGCTCTACCGCCTTCTGTGACGCAGCTTGCGCCTCGTATATCATTTCTACATTTCGCTGTCACACGTCTGATGCGCAGGGGTTGAGGGAAGCAGGGTTAATGATTCACTACCCCCAACATCCCCCGGAGGAGATCAGAGATGATGGTGGCAGGACGTGCTGTACACCGTGCAGGGATTTTGGCCATATGCCCCGCCCATTTCTAGAGGACACGCCCCCAACATACTGTATTTGAATCACAAATAATACATCAGATTCCTATAGCAGACCCCAAACTGGATACAGACCCCAGACCGGACCCCAAACAGACCCACTGCGTGCGCAGACCGGTAGGACTGATCCGGCACTAATGCATTCCTGTGGGGAAAATGCCCGATCCGGCATTCAGGCAAGTGTTCCGTTTTTTTGGCCGGAGATAAAACGGTAGCGCGCTGCGGTATTATCTCCGTCCTGAGCGGATCGCTCTCCATTCAGAATGCATGGGGATAAACCTGATCCGTTCTTTCCCGGTATTGAGCCCCTAGGACGTGTGAAAGTACCGCAAGAGAGAACCCCAACCAGAAAGCCCCCCAATACAGACCCTGAACCAGATGCCTATAAGATCCAGGCCCCCTAAACTAGAAGAGAACCCCGACCGGACCCCCATAAATACAGATCCAAGTCCTCCTCTACACAGAGCAAGCCCCCCGCAGCGGGGGGGGGGGGGGGGGGGGGGGAGGGGAGATTTCAGGAGATCCCGAAAAAGTATGACATCGACACAAAGACTGCAGCTCTGAGCAGAACCAAAGTGGTTAACGGTGCGGGAGCATTAGTCTCTGCTGCGCGAGGCTCGGAGTCTGGCGGCGCTGACAGCCCAACACCCCACAATGCAATGTGTCCAGTATCAACATGACACCGCCGACACTGAACCAGTGGAGAGGTTGGGGCCCACAGCCTGAGAGCTAAAGGAAATCGGCAGAATTGGGAGTACAGCTCTGGAGAGCATTGGACACGACGTAACAGCAGCAGTGAATGCAGCTGTGGATGTGACTAGAGTATAAGACATAATATAACGGGATTGTGAATGCAGCTCTGGATGGGACTGGAGTATAAGACATATTATAATGGGATTGTGACTGCAGCTGTGGATGTGACTGGAGTATAAAACAATATAATGGGATTGTGAATGCAGCTCTGGATGTGACTGGAGTATAAAACAATATAATGAAATTGTGAATGCAGCTCTGGATGTGACTGGGGTATAAAACAATATAATAGGATTGTGAATGCAGCTCTGGATGTTACTGGAGTATAAAACAATATAATAGGATTGTGAATGCAGCTCTGGATGTGACTGGAGTATAAAACATGAGATTTGATCACTGCAAGATAAGTATAAAAATAAAATATATACTCAACATTCAGGATGAAAGATAAGAAGCCAGACCTTCCTTCCAGACATTCCAGCTGCCCCGAGATGAGGAGAACGTTCCATGGTGTTTATGGAGCGTCGCTCTGGAGTCATCATTTTCGGTTAACGATGACAATGTTTAATCGCATTTCCAGGCAACACTGCGTTTTGTAAACTCTGGGAAATATAAAAATGAAGCGCAGCGCTGGTCGGGCCGCGCAGGACTGTAGGCCGTGAGGCTGATTTATGGGTCTGCTGATTGTCAGCTCCTATGACTCAGATCATGGAATCGTCTGCTGTCATTTCATCTGCTCCACAGTTTATAATCCACAATATATCCAAAGATGGCCGCGTGGGTGAAGCATGATCCGCGTCCCGCAGGTATGCCGCACAGGGTGCCTGCAGAATGGTAGCATGTGGCAGTGTTATGTGAGCACTGTATGGCAGTGTTATGTGAGCACTGTATGGCAGTGTTATGTGAGCACTGTATGGCAGTGTTATGGCGGCACTGTATGGCAGTGTTATGTGAGCACTGTATGGCAGTGTTATGGCGGCACTGTATGGCAGTATTATGTGAGCACTGTATGGCAGTGTTATGGCGGCACTGTATGGCAGTATTATGTGAGCACTGTATGGCAGTGTTATGTGAGCACTGTATGGCAGTGTTATGGCAGCACTGTATGGCAGTGTTATGTGAGCACTGTATGGCAGTGTTATCTGAGCACTGTATGGCAGTGTTATGTGAGCACTGTATGGCAGTATTATGGGAGCACTGTATGGCAGTATTATGTGAGCATTGTATGGCAGTGTTATGTGAGCACTCTATGGCAGTGTTATGTGAGCACTCTATGGCAGTGTTATGTGAGCACTCTATGGCAGTGTTATGTGAGCACTCTATGGCAGTGTTATGTGAGCACTCTATGGCAGTGTTATGTGAGCACTGTATGGCAGTGTTATGGCGGCACTGTATGGCAGTGTTATGGCGGCACTGTATGGCAGTGTTATGGCGGCACTGTATGGCAGTGTTATGTGAGCACTGTATGGCAGTGTTATGTGAGCACTGTATGGCATTGTTATGGCAGTATTATGTGAGCACTGTATGGCAGTGTTATGGCGGCACTGTATGGCAGTGTTATGTAAGCACTGTATGGCAGTGTTGTGGCGGCACAGTATGGCAGTGTTATGTGAGCACTGTATGGCAGTGTTATGTGAGCACTCTATGGCAGTGTTATGTGAGCACTGTATGGCAGTGTTATGTGAGCACTGTATGGCAGTGTTATGTGAGCACTGTATGGCAGTGTTGTGGCGGCACAGTATGGCAGTATTATGTGAGCACTGTATGGCAGTATTATGTGAGCACTCTATGGCAGTGTTATGGCGGCACAGTATGGCTCTAGGTGTTCTCTGTATGGTACTATGTGCGGTATGTCTTTTCCCCTAACATTACGGCAGCTGCCAGTGACCGCATTAATGATGTGCCTGGGGACCCCCCTGTGTAGACCCTCCTTGTACTAAACCAAACACATCAGTTCCCGGCAGCGCAGTAATCTTCCTATTTCGCAGCCGCGCTCGACACCCCCGTAATCATCGACTCTATAGGAATATTCACAACAATAACATTTTTCCGGACGCGTTTCACCCATAAATGGATATAAACGAGAAAAGTGGAGGAATTCTGCGCATTGTGTTAATTCCACATTATTCACGGTGTTAATGTTCATGTCGCCCGCACCGGGGGCTTCAGGTAACCCGTTTCCATGGAAACACAACAATCATATTGTCCCATAAGATTAACATTGTCATCTTCATGTGTCTACTGTGAGTCCTACCGGATGATGAGCGTTATTAACCCCCTGTCTGCCTCGCGCCGGCCCCAAGGAGACGAGGCGTAAAATCCACATCTCCCTGATGGACGGACATGGCGGAATCATCTCCATAATACACATGTAGTAAATGTTACCTGCAGTCCTATGTAACACTACAGATAACACAGTGATAACTCTCCGTCTACAGATAATGTAGTAGATGTCACCTGCAGTCCTATGTAACACCACAGATAACACAGTGATAACTCTCTGAATACAGATAATGTAGTAGATGTCACCTGCAGTCCTATGTAACACCACAGATAACACAGTGATAGCTCTCTGAGTACAGATAATGTAGTAGATGTCACCTGCAGTCCTATGTAACACCACAGATAACACAGTGATAATGCTCTGAGTACAGGTAATGTAGTAAATGTTACCTGCAGTCCTATGTAACAGCACAGATAACACCGTGATATCTCTCTGAGTACAGATAATGTAGTAGATGTCACTTGCAGTCCTATGTAACACCACAGATAACACAGTGATAACGCTCTGAGTACAGATAATGTAGTGGATGTCCCCTGCAGTCCTATGTAACACCACAGATAACAGTGATAACTCTTTGAGTACAGATAATGTAGTAGATGTCACCTGCAGTCCTATGTAACACCACAGCTCTGGGATAAGCTTGCTGCCTCAGCCCTGGCCAGCTTACAGCGGCTTGTTACCCCCCTCCCTGCACACTTGCCCCTTCAGCCCCCCTTGTTGCACCCCTGGAATTTACCAGGATGCGTTTCAGTGCCGGGCTTGGGGCGCTCTGCCGGTGTCAGGTGGCGGCCGGCTTTACATCGGGGCATAAGCTCCTGGTCAGGGATTTGCTCCTCAGTAATCCGCGACTAATTATTAGGAAGTCGTTATCGTGGAGGGCGTCTTACTGCATCCGGGGACAAGCGGCGCCTCATTTGGATAGGAGAATGACCGGTATAAACCGCACTGGATGCTCGTTACGATGTGTGAATGGAACCAGCAACTCCATAGCCGATTACTGAGCAACCAGTCACGTAGCAGAGCGCTCCTGCCACCAAGACCCGCCTCCTGCGCCGTACAACTGATAAGCGGCACACGACCCCCTGCAGGGCGGTAAAATGAGTATGAGCCCTGCAATTATTATTTTGAGGAATAGTTTAGAATGTGGGGAACATAGTATTAGGGGCGGGTTCTGTTATTTGGGGACATTCAATATGACTCAGACCAACCCTGAGCTTTGCAGTAGGACCACCCCCGAGCTTTGCAGTAGGACCACCCCCGAGCTTTGCAGTAGGACCACCCCCGAGCTTTGCAGTAATACCATCCCCAAGCTTTGCAGTAGGACCACCCCCGAGTTTTGCAGTAGGACCACCCCCGAGCTTTGCAGTAATACCACCCCCAAGCTTTGCAGTAGGACCACCCCCAAGTTTTGCAGTAGGACCACCCCCGAGCTTTGCAGTAATACCATCCCCAAGCTTTGCAGTAGGACCACCCCCAAGCTTTGCAGTACTACAACCCCTAAGCTTTGCAGTAGGACCACCCCCGAGCTTTGCAGTACTACAACCCCTAAGCTTTGCAGTAATACCATCCCCAAGCTTTGCAGTAGGACCACCCCTGAGCTTTGCAGTACTACAAACGGCTAAGCTTTGCAGCAGGAGCACCCCTGAGCTTTGCAGCAGGAGCACCCCGAGCTTTGCAGTAGTACCACCCATGAGCCTTGCAGCAGGACCACCCCTGAGCTTGGCAGGAGGACCACTCCGAGCTTTGCATTAGGACTACGCCCAAGCTTTGCAGTGGGACCACCCCTACGATTTGCAGCAGGACCACCCCCGAGCTTCTCATGCCTGTTGGGGTGATGTTGGGCGGAGTCTTCATAGTTTTGGGGGGTTAATTTTGTAACATTTCCTGTGCTTGCAGTCATCCTGAGTCCTCAAGTTTAATTTTTTTAAATTATTTTAGATTTTCTGGGAGAAACCTCTGAAGCGCGGCAGTTTGTGCTGCTGTGCGGTCGCTGTGCTCATCCCTCAGCCATCTGTACAGCAGATTATGGGGAAGAACTGTCCCTCGTAATCTTCATATTTTCTCTATAACATTGGGGGGGGGGGCGATTGGGATTATCGCTCGTAATCTCTTCCTTCTGCTTCCTCTTGTATATGGAATATTCCTATGAATCACGCGGGACGGTATCGCTGACAGCATCACCCCGGCTCCGCCTAGATCCCCGAAATACTGCCCCGGGAGCAACACTGGAGGTCTACATGGCGCTCTGCCTTAAAGGGACAGTACAATATAAATCTGCTCTTGGGGTGTCAGATAGCAAGTAAAGGAATCCAGCGCTGAGCCCCACAGCCGAGCGCACACGAGGCAGCCGCCGTTCTAACGCCTGGCATCGGGCGCTGGTTGTTATATGGGCGAATACACCCGGAAATCTGTAATGAACGGAGTGAATTGTTCTAAAAACTGAATATTTATGATCGTCCGGGAATTTTCTTGCACGAAATTCAGCAGTGTGAGCAGGACTAAGCTACAGCGCAGAGTGCTGTCCGCATCTTTTGCGGACCCATGGAAATGAATGGTTCCATATACGGAATCAGAATATGGCCCGTATACGGAATGCAAAAAACGATCATGAGCCCAAATACTGTATAATCTCGTTTCTATATCTGGTAATCTGGTATGGATGTGTGCACGTACACAGGATCCTGGATGTAGAATGAAAACCACCATTCTTTACACTGCAGGCTGCAGCCAGACAACTTGAGAAAGGTGCAACATTGGAACTAAGTTGCAGTCTATTGTTTATGTTATTTTGTGACATTGTTGCTGAGCGGTTTCCATCCCATTAAAGTTTGGGGATTTCTGGGCACGATATAGTTTAATGGATTGAGACTTGGAGAGGGGGCACAATATATTGCCAAGGACGTTCAGAGGTCGTGTCGCCTCGGGCGGCCACCTGTGTTTAGGTAGATGTGACGGCTGCGGCGCTGAAGTCATCACAACAGAAATAAAGCCGGGTCTCCAGGGGACGGATTGTGCTCCGCTGGCGTAAGAGCACCAGGCATGCCAGGGACGCTGAAGGTGACAGCGGCAGGTGCCAGGGGCCTCACTAATAAGGGATCCTCATTACTCCAGGCCCCGGGGGGGGGGGGAGGGGTAATTTAATTTGAGGGAATTGATAATCATCTATCCACTCTCTTGACAATGCCACCTCAGGGAGGCGCCAGTCTTTTTGCGGCTCTTCCTGGATTTGCGCAGTGTTTAGATCCAGTTCACACTATTGTTGAATTTTTAGCCATGACCCTTTAAACGGTCTAAATGCCATAATGCATGAGGGGCGGCCGAGCGCCAAACGTTCTTGACACCATTTCTGTAAGAATTTTTGTGGCTTTTTTTTATGGTGATGGATTTTGTTTGTTGCTTTTTACTGTTTTCTGTAATAAAATCTGAGTTCGCCCTTTAAGGTGTGTTACTTGTGCTGCAGTTTTGGTGCAGTGTTTTATAACTGAACCTGACAACTGTCTGTAGAAGAGCGCCCCCGGTGGCTGAGTGATATGAGGAGGTTATATGCTTCCATACACTGTGCCAGATCTGTCAGATAGCGCCACCATATAATGTCACACTCTTCCCTCCCCCACTTATGTTTTCATGTATTCTATTCTATCCATGCAGCAGGGAGCTCTGGATGACCATTGCTCTGGTACATATTGTGGGGGGCATTACATAAAGCAGCGTGTGCAGGACATTGGGGCAGCACGGCCACGGGGCTTCATATAGGATGACCCGTCCCTATAAGGTCAGTTTCTCACGGTTTGCGGCTGTGGATATTCTTATACAGTTGGCACATTATGGGTTAATCAGCGGCCTGAGCCCAGTCAGTGTTTCACGGAACCTGCAGAAACGCTCAGCTCTGCTATATCAGCTGCGGCCCCTGGAAGTACCCGCAGTCCCTGCGTATATTCCTGGGGGGCCACAATATAAATAATAGGTTCCGCTCCCGATACCCTTCCCACCCTCCTCTTCGCCGCGTCGCTCGGCGTTTTGTTGTTTTTATTACTTGAATCAGTCAGGACACAGATAACCAAAAAAGGCCACAAACCGGAGATGAGAGGAGCGCCCGCCGACCGGCCGCTCAGGAGCCATATAAAAAGCTGAGGAACGCCAGGGAGCGCGGTCACCGCCGCGTTTATACAGCGAGGAACTGGTCTCATTTCCATGAGCAGCGACCCCCCCCCCTCCTGGTCCCAGTTCACATTGTAAAAACCTGGGCGTACGCTGTGCATTGTTTACACGCGGTTTATGCTCTGACGCGCGTAATCGCCTCTTCTTGTCCTTGGTGATTGAAGCAGAGTCTTAGTGAGTCCCGTAGATCATCACTGACACTGATTTCCTCAGCATTTTCAAGACCTCTGCTTGCTGTACGTAAATAAAAACATCAACGTTTACATCCAGAGGCTAAAAATCTGTCCGGACCTGAAGCTAATGAGTTTGTTGCGTCCGACAGTCCTCCTCAACAGTACACATCTCTCTTCCATCCTGATGCTTTGTTACAATGTGTCAGTGCAGGTAAAATGTATCAGTCTGAAGAGAAACAGATTGTGTATTTGCAGAGTAAGGGCTCATTCACACGTCGGTGTTTGGTCAGTGATCGGAGCCTCCAAATACATGCGGTATAAAGGGAAGATCTGCTCCTGTTCTGGGGTTAGAGCCGCACCTGGTTTTAGCTCAAAATTGGGCCCCTTTCAAACGGGGGTCGCGGAAGAGGTCGGATGCGTTGAGGGTGCCTTGCGGGAAACCCGTGCGAGTGCGCACGCAATTTCAGTCAGTTTTTTCTGCTTTAATGGGGTCCCGGGGCTCATCCCTATTCATTAACATCATCTCCTTAGCAACCATCCGTGAAAATCGCATTGCATCCGCACTTGCTTTTCCAAAAAACGGACAAGAATAGGACATGTTCTATCTTTTAGCAAAATGGCCATTTCCGTTTTTTTGCGGACCCATTGAAGTGAATGGTTCCGCATATGGGCCGCAAAAATAACAGAATGGACACGTAAAAAAAACATGTTCAAGTGCTTGAGCCCTAAAGCATGCAAAAAAAATACGTTTCAGTAGTGCGAAAACAGTAAAGTTGCCTGAAGGTGGACGTCGCAGGCTGGAGGACAAACACAGGTCATTTGTATGAGGTGAGGATCGTGTGACAGACGCTGGAATCTGCAGAAACGCTGAGCTTAAAGGGGTTTTGGGCTAAAAAAAGAACATTTTATTTAAAACCGCACTGTTCCAGCGCTCCACGCTTTACTGTGTCGCAGAGATGATGCTCGTCTATACATGTGACCCCCGCATCTGTCTAGACAGGCACAACCCCTTAGAGGGGTCACCATATCAATGTAAAACCTACAACAGAGGTCATCGTATACTCCGTTCACATCCAAAGCTGCATTCACCTGGCAGCAGCAGGGGGCGCTCATTATTAGAAGTTCACCAGATAAATAAAATCTTCCTGTTCCTTTAAGAAGCTTTTGTCGAGTGCGTCACAACGGTTTCTATCAGTGGTGCCTGCGGCAGGCAAGGTGTTAATTGACGGTGAGATGCAGCGACGTTAGCAGGGAATAATTTATAACGTGCGAAGTGCGCAGCCCACGGATCAAAGCCTCGCGCCCGGCGCACCACGCAGAATTATTAACCCGTTTCAGCTTAGTGCGAATCGTTTCTATCAGCGAGGATTAGAGCGGCGCGAACAACAAAGGCCGGAGAGTAAAAATAGAAGCGAATTTCACGGGCGAGACTGGAGTGACGGGCGGCTCTGCTCCAGAGAAAACCCATGTACGGTAAAAGAAGCTGAAATGGAAAATGATGTGAGATGGAGAGACTAAAAATCGCAGTGCGGGGGCGAGCGGCCCTGGAGGCGCGGGGTTCCTGTCCTGTACTAGAGGCCACATACACCCGCCACGGAGTAAAGTACTGCACAGCATCTGGGTCGCTGACGTCTGCTTAAAGGGTCTGTCCATTCCTGGCCCAAATGAACTCCTGCACTGACGACGTGTCACATGATCGCGGCCGATCCCTACACAAAACAGCACAGAATTATGGGTGACAAAACTGCGGTGTGTGGCCTCATTCACACGAATGTTTGTTTCCGTGTCCCGTTTTTTGTGGATAGGATGCGGACCCATTTATTTCAATGGGTCCGCAAAAAATGCGGACAGCACACCGTGTGCTGTCCGCATAAGTATGTCTGTTCCGCAGCCCCGCAAAAAAAATAAAACATGTCCTATCCTTGTCCGTTTTAGGCATTGTTACAATGGATCTGCAAAAAAAACGAATGGCATACAGATGTAAATTTTCCGACTGCAAAACACATAAGGTCGTGTGCATGTAGCCTATCTGTTATTGGCCGGAGACCCACAATGGGGCACATTTATTGAGTGCGCCTGTTTTTGGCCATAAAATGAGAGCGCCGTGTTTCCTTCGTCTTTCTTTTACTGGGTATTTATTAAAAGTCGCACAACAGTTGATGAATTAGAGGCGGCGTATCACTATCAGTCTGACCTCTAGTGGCTGTTTTCCAGTACGACAGGTTCATATTTACTTAGACTGGTCTCATTTATTTGTGTATTAAAAAAGTCACATCCTTGCGGAGAAAAGTCTCATGTCTCCAGGAAAGTGCGCCTTCCAATGCAAAAAAAGTCGCACTTCACCACTGAAAAATGAGGCCAGCCCTGGAGTGGAATAGAAGTTAGACACATCCTGTCCACATCCGTTGCTCCATGCCACGGCCCCGCAAGAAAAATAGAACATGTCCAATTCTTGTCCGCAATTGTGGAACGTTCGTGTGAATGTAGCCTAATAAACAGCATTTGTAGACTAAGAACAGCCGCAGACATTTTAGTAAATGTGGTCACAGTTTTTGGTGCAATTATTATCACGGCTTTGGTGCGGTTTCCGCTGGAGTTTTTGGTGCAATTATTATTACGGCTTTGGTGCGGTTTCCGCTGGAGTTTTTGGTGCGGTTTCCGCTGGAGTTTTTGGTGCGGTTTCCGCTGGAGTTTTTGGTGCGGTTTCCGCTGGAGTTTTTGGTGCGGTTTCCGCTGGATTTTTTGGTGCGGTTTCTGCTGGAGTTTTTGGTGCAATTATTATTACGGCTTTGGTGCGGTTTCCGCTGGAGTTTTTGGTGCAATTATTATTACGGCTTTGGTGCGGTTTCTGCTGGAGTTTTTGGTGCAATTATTATTACGGCTTTGGTGCGGTTTCCGCTGGAGTTTTTGGTGCGGTTTCCGCTGGAGTTTTTGGTGCGGTTTCTGCTGGAGTTTTTGGTGCGATTTCCGCTGGAGTTTTTGGTGCGGTTTCTGCTGGAGTTTTTGGTGCGGTTTCCGCTGGAGTTTTTGGTGCGGTTTCCGCTGGAGTTTTTGGTGCGGTTTCTGCTGGAGTTTTTGGTGCAATTATTACTACGGCTTTGGTGCGGTTTCCGCTGGAGTTTTTGGTGCGGTTTCCGCTGGAGTTTCTGATGCAGTTTCGGGAGTCAGTAGATCCAGCAGGATACGTGGATTTCTGCAGCGGATTTTGCCTGATTCAGCTGAGCTAATCTGGGTTCAGCTCCATGCAGAAAACGTGCCAGAAGTGACATGTTGCTTTTTTCCCCTGTGACAAGCATTTCAAATCCACCCACAGAAAAACCTGCGCCATAATGAATTCCCATTCATGGTATTGCTGATTCTGCACCCAAATCCACATGGAAAAGCGGCAGTGTGAACATAGCCTAATCCTTCCTTTCTATTCCGCAGTCACTTCTGGCTTTGGCCACAAAACCTGCGCCTCTACCATAACATTAGACTATTTCCACTAGCTTTAGGATTCTATTCGCTCCGCCGAGTGGCCGTGATGCTTTGGGGTAACTGAACTATTCTTGTTGCCTGCGTGACGATGGGACTTGTCCCTGTTTGCCCCCTCCTCCTGGCACCCTTCTTCTGTCCCCACTTGCCCTTGACAAGAGGCACAGTCTCAGGCGCCAGTTGAGGGTCTGTGTATCTGGATGAAGGGTCCGGCCGCTGGCGTGTCAGAATGGGTACACGCTTCTCACGCCTTGTAGTATCTGTCACCTGGCGCTGGTCCGGCAGTGATTGGCGGGCTCCCAAATAACCACTTGCAGCTCTGCCTGGGTGATTAACCCCCTCAGCTCTGTACCGGCGGATTGACCCCCCAGCTCTGCCCTGGCTAATTGACCCCCCAGCTCTTCCACTGGTGATTGACCCCCCAGCTCTGCCCTGGCTGATTGACCCCCTAGCTCTGCCCTGGCTGATTGACCCGTCAGCTCTGCCCAGGTGATTGACCCCCCAGCTCTGGCCCAGCTGATTGACCCCCCCAGCTCTGCCCAGATAACTGACCCCCAGCTCTGCCCTGGCTAAATGACCCCCCAGCTCTGCCCAGATGACTGACCCCCCAGCTCCGCCCCGGCTGATTGACCCCCCAGCTCTGCCCAGTTGATTGACCCACCCTGCCCTGGATTATTAACTCCGTCCTGTGATTAACCACCTGATGCCACTGCAACGGCAATTACAAGTAAGGATGCAGTAACATGAAGAACTGGAACAGAAATGTAAGACATTTTCATGTGAAATTTCCCAGAATACGTCTGCGCCATTTATTGCAGCGCAGATAGTATTCACCCCCCTTCCGTGTGTCCGGTTATTACATATATGTCTCACTGAACAGCCGCTAATGCGGTAAATCTCCGGCTTTAGAGATAGAAAATTCTCCAACTTTCATATAAGCCCTGTGTAAAGTAAGTGCCCCCTCCCAGTTCATGACACATGAGGCTTTATTCGGGTCATTCGGGTCTCCAGAACTTCCATGTCGGCGTCTTCTGGTTCCTGGATCATTGTTTTGCTGCAGAAACGAGGTTCCCTCTATGATGATACGTTGTCCAGGTCCTGAGGCAGCAGATAACGCAAAAAGCGGTTATTATGGGAACGGCACCATCCATAGAGCGCCATTGTGACAGGACTAGGCCCGGGGGGATCTGGAGCCTCTGTACATCAACAGTGAATGTTCCCATTCAGTAACAGCAAGCAGAGATCTTGACAATGGTGAGGAGTAATAGGAGTATAATTCTGGAACTGTCTTACAGTAGGCCGGTCTGTGTTACCCATAGCAACCAATCACAGCGCAGCTTTCATTTTGTTTTATGTTTGTGAGAAATGAAAGCTGCGCTGTGATTGGTTGCCTTGGGTAACACAGACCGACCTACTGTAAGATGGCTCCAGAGGTCGCCCCTTTATCAGGACCATTATCTGGACTGTGCGCTTTATGTAGCGGAGTCCTAGTCTGTGCTGTGTGGTGTCTGTGTCGGCTCTGCTGTGCGGTGTGATGAAACGTGGTCTCAGCGTTTCCTTGGTAACACAAGAGCGTCAGCAGCAGGTCTGAATTCTACAGCCCGTGTACAGGGAGCCGTCACTAGGACTGCCAGTCTGAACAGCAGCCTATCTGTGCCAATCAGAAGCCTGGAAGAGGTGAACGTTCTGGATTCCGGTATGACTTTCCGTTATAAAATGGTTACAACGGAATCCATAAGATGGAATTCAAAACGGAGGCCTTTAGAGGCATTCCGCTCTGATCCGTCCTAATAGAAGTCTATGGGAATCAAAACGAATCCATCTGGGTCCCGTTATGTAAGACGGAAAACAAAGTCCTGTCGACAGGACTTTTTTCTCCATTCTGCATAACGGAAACCAGACGGATCCGTTCCCCATAAACTTCTATTAAGGCGGAAAGCAAAACGGAATGCCTTTTAAAGGCTTCCATTTTGCATTCCGTCATAATACAAGTCTATGGGCAGCATAACGGATCCGTCCTTCCGTCTTATGGAGTCCGTTATTTTCCAAAAGCCATAACGGAATCCAGAATGCAGATGTGAACCCACCCTTTGAAACAGGGAGAGTCAGGACTGTAGGGAAGGTTGTCGGGTGACTCCCTGCAACTGTTGTCAGGAGGTGGAGTTGACTTCTTGAGGATCCTCAGTTGGTTCTTCAAGGAACACATGATCCAAAGGGAGGCGACCTGGAGAGTGACCAAACAGACACCTGGCCATGTTACCCACGGCAACCAATCACAGCACAGCTTTCATTTTTCAAAAGCAGTATGATAAATGGAAACTGCGCTCTGATAGGCTGCTGTCGGCAGCATGGGGAGGCCTGATGTTGTTTGCTGGGATAAGGGGTGGGGACCCTGCAAACAGCTCTTTGTATCTCAGCTACCGTGACCCCTGTAAGGAGGAGAGCTATGGAAACAGTGTAGCACAGCCGGCTATGCAGATTCCCGAACTCAGAAACAGTGGAGCTTGTTGTTGTACATTGTTTCTGTAGATCCCATGGATCGCAATGGGAGCTACTGAGAGAGCGGGCGCCGGAGTATTCTGCTGCATCCCGGCCGGGGCCGTGTCTTATCTCGCCTTAGTAACGGAGACATCCCCTTTAATTACTAGCAAAATGAGTTTCCTACCAGAGCAAAGTGAATGGTCATCAAGTCTTCATAAATATATTCCACACGTGGAAAGACATTGAACTGTAATAAAGAGACAGAAATAGAGAAATATACAGAGCACTAAGAAAGTCTTCACACCCCTCACTGTCCTCGCATTCTGTTATCTCGCTCCTTGTGCTATCAGTTTCCCCATCATTCTGCCCGCCCCCCGAATGAGAAAGTGAGGACAGAATGGTACTTTATTACAAAGGAAAAACTTTAACATAAGTCTTCAGCCCCTTTACTCAGGATATAAGTCTTCAGCCCCTTTACTCAGGATAGAAGTCTTCAGCCCCTTTCACATGGATGTAAGTCTCCAGACCCTTTTACATGGACGTAAGTCTTCAGCCCCTTTCACATGGATAGAAGTCTTCAGCCCCTTTTACATGGACGTAAGTCTTCAGCCCCTTTCACATGGATAGAAGTCTCCAGACCCTTTTACATGGACGTAAGTCTTCAGCCCCTTTCACATGGATAGAAGTCTTCAGCCCCTTTTACATGGACGTGAGTCTTCAGCCCCTTTCACATGGACATAAGTCTTCAGCCCCTTTTACATGGACATAAGTCTTCAGCCCCTTTGCTGTGACACTTGACATTTCGCTCGGGTTCCTCCCATGTCTCTGGATCATCTCTGAGACGTTCTACACCTTGATTGGAGTCACCTGTGGTAAATTCCGCTGATTGGAGATGATGTGGAAGGACACGGTCCTGTCTATAGAAGATCTCACGGCTGACAATGCATCAGAGCCAAAACCAAGCCACGAGGAGGAGAGAACTGCCTGTAGAGCTCAGAGACAGGATTGTGTGGAGGCTCAGATCTGGAGAAGGGGGCAGAGACATTGCTGCTGCACTGAGAGTTCCCCGGAGCACAGCGGCCTCCATAATTCTTACCTGGAAGAAGAAGAACCCGGACTCTTCCTAGATCTGCCGTCCCCCAAACTAAGTAATCAGGGGAAGGGCCTCGGTAAGAGAGGAGACCAAGAACCCAATGGTCACTCTGGCCGAGCTCCAGAGATCCTGTGTGCAGATGGGAGAAACTTCCAGAAGGTCGACCGTCACTGCAGCCTCCACCAATCTGGGCTTTATGGCTGAGCGGCTAGAAAGGGGCAGCATCATGTCTGGAGCAGACCAGGCGCCGCTCATCACCTGCCCAATACCATCCCTACAGTGAAGCATGGTGGTGGCAGCGTCATGTCTGGGGGAGACCAGGCGCCGCTTATCTCCTGCACAATACCATCCCTACAGTGAAGCATGGTGGTGGCAGCGTCATGTCTGGGGGGACTGGGAGACCTGGGTGGAGAGAAAGTTGATTGGAGCAAAGTCCAGAGATATTGTTACTGAGAACCTGATCGAGAGCTCTGGGCCTCGGACTGAGCTGAAGGTTCCTCTTACAAGACAATGACCCTAAGCACACGGCTAGGACAACACAGGGGCGGCTGACAAAGCTGGAGAGGATCTGCAGAGAAGAACGGCCAATAATCCCCAAATTCAAGTGTAAACCTTGTGGCATCATCTTCAAGAAGACTGGAGGCTGGAATCACTGCCAAAGGGGCTTCAACCAAGACCTGAGTAGAGGGTGTGAAGACTTATGTTCCAAGTAAAGGGGCCGAAGACTAGGTAGGGTCAGGACGTTCTGAACACCGTGGGCAGCATGGTAGTCTGAAGCCAGGCCTTCAGCAGTGAGCAAGCCTTCAGAGGCCCTGAATGGGGGCAGTATAGAAGCTGAGCGCCTGTGCAGCTTAGGCTACTTTCACACTAGCGTTCGTCGGTCCGCTCGTGAGCTCCGTTTGAAGGAGCTCACGAGCGGACCCGAACGCCTCCGTCCAGCCCTGATGCAGTCTGAATGGAGCGGATCCGCTCAGAATGCATCAGTCTGGCGGCGTTCAGCCTCCGCTCCGCTCGCCTCCGCACGGACAGGCGCACAGCTGAACGCTGCTTGCAGCGTTCGGGTGTCCGCCTGGCCGTGCGGAGGCGTGCGGATCTGTCCAGACTTACAATGTAAGTCAATGGGGACGGATCCGTTTGAAGATGACACCATATGGCTCAATCTTCAGACGGATCCGTCCCTCATTGACTTTACATTGAAAGTCTGGACGGATCCGCTCAGGCTACTTTCGCACTAAGAAATTTTTCTAAGTTATTAATGCAGACGGATCCGTACTGAACGGAGCCTCCGTCTGCATTAATATGATCGGATCCGTTCAGAACGGATCCGATCAAGCGCAAGTGTGAAAGTAGCCTAATGCTCACTGGGAAGAGCACTACTCTTCCTGCAATTTAGTGCTACACTGGGTCCCCGGACTCCGTCGAGGTGTCACCACGTGCTTCTGTTCTCCGGAATAGATGTAAGGCGTGGTGCAATGGGAAATAAGTCCAGAGAGTCAGGGTCTGCAGTGACCAGGGTGCTTCTTTACTGGAGGGATTCAGGTGCAAAACAATACAGAGGAGGCACAGGGCCGGCTTCTCCAGTCTCCTCCCTGAGACGAGGCACAGGGCTGGCTTCTCCGGTCTCCTCCCGGGCAGAAGAAGGTTCTGTGCTGAGGAAAGGCCTGAGCTAGCTGTCCCTCACTCTGTCAGACGTCTGGTACCCTGACCAAAGGCTGGAGGACCAAAGTCTGCCATCTTGCTGTCTCTGTGGTCACAGGACTGGTAACCCAGGTTCCGTGGCTCAGTGTCTGGCAGAGTTAAAGGGTTTCTACCACTTTGTTTTCACATAATTAGGTGTCAGACACTAGCGATCCGCTAGTGTCTGCTCTGCCAAACAATCCTAATATAATAGCTTTTGGGGCAGCCGTTTCGCTAAAAAAAGAACTTATATTGATATGCTAATGACCCTCTAGGTGCTATGGGGGCGTCATTAGTACCTAGAGGATCGGTCTACCTTCACAAAATGCCGCCGCCCAGCGCGTCCCTCCAGCCCACCCATCTCCTCCGGAATGCGATCAAGCGGACGAATTCTCGCGCATGCACCGTGCGCGTCTGTATTCGGCGCATGCGCAGTGAATGTCCGACCGCTTCCCTGCTCAGACATCTCCACTGCGCCTGCGCCGATGACGTCATAGTGCTCAGAGGAACAGGCGCAGTGGAGATGTCTGTGCAGAAAGCGGTCGGACATTCACTGCGCATGCACCGAATACAGACGCGCACGGTGCATGCGCGAGAATTCGTCCGCTTGATCGCATTCAGGAGGAGATGGGCGGGCTGGAGGGACGCGCTGGGCGGCGGCATTTTGTGAAGGTAGACCGATCCTCTAGGTACTAATGACGCCCCCATAGCACCTAGAGGCTCATTAGCATATCAATATAAGTTCTTTTTTTAGCGAAACGGCTGCCCCAAAAGCTATTATATTAGGATTGTTTGGCAGAGCAGACACTAGCGGATCGCTAGTGTCTGACACCTAATTATGTGAAAACGAAGTGGTAGAAACCCTTTAAGCGCTGTTCCCTATCTGCAGACAACTAGGGGCTCCGACTGCTCTCCTTATATACAGTTTCTGGCTGAACTAGAACCTTCTAGTGGGAGGGTGGAGTGGAGAAGCACAGCCTAAACATAGACTTGTATAGAGCTTCAATACAAGTCTATGGGAATAAATCAGCATAAATAAGCGGGTCAGTGTGTCTGTTTTTTTCCCTCCAAAACTTTGCATACTTAGAAAATCATAAATTCTCTCAGTTTTAGGTTAGTTTTTCACTAGCTGACATTGTAGCCCAAAAAGACTGGAGCCCCGTCTTTATAGTCAATGGGGCCTATTCTATACTGAGCCACGCAGTATACCAGGCGGTTTATGTTTTCTTCAGCATGCCATGCACTTGGGGTAGACGCAGTTTCTACAAGACGACTTGTATCGTATGATATGAAATGATGGGAGTTGTGGTTCTTCTCTCAGGTCCATCGGTCGATGTGACCGTCCATAAAGAGCACTCATTGTTCTAAGGTCTGTAAAGAAGAACCACAACCCAGTGATCCAGAGGATGGTGAAGAGACAACCTGGAGATCAGAGAATCTGGAAGATAAATTCCTTTCTGGTCCCACATGGGGAGATCGGATATCCCTTGGATCACCACCTGCTGCGAAGAGCTTACAATCTAAAGGAAGAAGTCATCTCTATGAACACCCCTGACTCTAGAGCGGAGGTCCTCCACCTTTAGTATGTTGTGAGCCTAGTATTATTCCTTCTAAGCTGGCACTGTCTGGTGGTAAATCTAGACTTCAATTGCCAGTACATATGGTCACGACTCAGGACTGCCATGGCGAGCCACACAGCAGGGGGCCACGAGTCACATGTGGCTCCTGAGCCATTGGTTGGGGACCACTGCTCTAGAGAGGACTTCTGTCTATTAAACTCAGTCTCCAGTCTTACACTGCGTAATGGCGGCTGCGGACTAAGGTCAACAAATACCGGAGTGAGGGAGAGGAGCGCACAGGCCACGGCCACATGTTCTGCTGGTAATTACACAGGCCACGGCCACATGTTCTGCTGGTAATTACATAGGTCACGGCCACATGTTCTGCTGGTAATTACACAGGCCACGGCCACATTTTCTGCTGGTAATTACATAGGCCACGGCCACATGTTCTGCTGGTAATTACACAGGCCACGGCCACATGTTCTGCTGGTAATTACACAGGCCACGGCCACATGTTCTGCTGGTAATTACATAGGCCACGGCCACATGTTCTGCTGGTAATTACACAGGCCACGGCCACATGTTCTGCTGGTAATTACACAGGCCACAGCCACATGTTCTGCTGGTAATTACACAGGCCACAGCCACATGTTCTGCTGGTAATTACATAGGCCACGGCCACATGTTCTGCTGGTAATTACACAGGCCACAGCCACATGTTCTGCTGGTAATTACACAGGCCACGGCCACATGTTCTGCTGGTAATTACACAGGCCACAGCCACATGTTCTGCTGGTAATTACATAGGCCACGGCCACATGTTCTGCTGGTAATTACACAGGCCACGGCCACATGTTCTGCTGGTAATTACACAGGCCACGGCTACATGTTCTGCTGGTAATTACACAGGCCACATGTTCTGCTGGTAATTACACAGGCCACGGCCACATGTTCTGCAATCTTCAGTGCCCCAGGCCAGCCATGGCGTGTCTTTGTGGAGCGGGCAGTCTGGCAATGGCAGATCAGTCAGAGGCCACATATTTCTATAGGGAGTTATTTTCCTGACTGTGGCCACTGAACCTGATGCTTTCACCGGGGACCATGCAGTACCTACCTGCAGAGACCAAGCCTCTGACTCACAGGTGGTATGTCCCATCATCAGAGCAGTCAGTATAAGAGGGTGTGGTCAGTATATGAGGGTGTGGTCAGTATATGAGGGAGTGGTCAGTATATGAGGGTGGGGCTTATAAATGCAAAATTACTGTTCTACAATTTGAGCTCATAATGGTGGTCTTGGATAGTTAGTGACTCGTGATATTATGTCCAGCCGTTCCTCAAATTCCTCTGTGCTGCTGTGGTTGTGCTGTGTGGATGTCTCACCCTCCCTGTTCTTTTACCCTCAGGTGGTGTCCAACATCCTCATCTTCTTGTGCACGAATATAGTTGGTATTTGCACGCACTATCCGGCGGAGGTGTCCCAGAGACAGGCGTTCCAGGAGACGAGGGAATGCATCCAGGCGCGACTTCACTCCCAGCGAGAGAACCAGCAGCAGGTGAGAGCACGCACTGACGGTGCACACAGTGACCGCGCCACCTGTGCAGCCATTACGCCTGATAATACACAACACGCCGAGATCACATTGTAAGGAATAATAATCCACGAAGCGCTGCCCTGGAGATGTGTCACATGCAGTAGTCGTCATGGGGGGCAGGGACGTCTCTACACTTAAGCTGGATTTACACGGCCCAATATTCCTATGAGCGCTCATTCCTGATAATCTACCCGTCTAACACCTGACGGAGGAGCGAAACACTCAATCATCGGAAGAAGTGATTGTTGGTGCGGACGCCTCAGTCATGGTTCCCGGGCAGAAGATGGTGCGGTCTAAACATACTGTGGAGGAGATCGCTGCATGGAAATATGTCTCCTCCGCTGATGAGCAGGTGACTGTCAGGAAGGAACGCTTCATTCCCAACAATCAGCTGCTCCTCGAAGCGTGTAAATGCACTATTACACCAACTGAAGAATGCTGCAGACCCCGGCCAGAAATGGATGAGAACAGAGAGCAATATACTGCATGGTGTATATGCAAGAGCAGAATAGTGAGTGCAGCTCTGGAGTATAATACAGGATATAACACAGGATAAGTAATGTATGTACACAGTGACTGCACCAGCAGAATAGTGAGTGCAGCTCTGGAGTATAATACAGGATGTAACTCAGGATCAGTACAGGATAAGTAATGTATGGACACAGCGACTGCACCAGCAGAATAGTGAGTGCAGCTCTGGAGTATAATACACGATGTAACTCAGGATCAGTACAGGATAAGTGATGTATGTACACAGTGACTGCACCAGCAGAATAGTGAGTGCAGCTCTGGAGTATAATACAGGATGTAACTCAGGGTCAGTACAGGATAAGTAATGTATGGACACAGCGACTGCACCAGCAGAATAGTGAGTGCAGCTCTGGAGTATAATACAGGATGTAACTCAGGATCAGTACAGTATAAGTAATGTATGTACACAGTGACTGCACCAGCAGAATAGTGAATGCAGCTCTGGAGTATAATACAGGATGTAACTCAGGATCAGCACAGGATAAGTAATGTATGTACACAGTGACTCCACCAGTAGAATAGTGAGCGCAGCTCTGGAGTATAATAATACAGGATGTACCTCAGGATCAGTACAGGATAAGCAATGTATGTACACAATGACTGCACCAGCAGAATAGTGAGTGCAGCTCTGGAGTATAATACAGGATGTAACTCAGGATCAGTACAGGATAAGTGATGTATGTACACAGTGACTGCACCAGCAGAATAGTGAGTGCAGCTCTGGAGTATAATACAGGATGTACCTCAGGATCAGTACAGGATAAGCAATGTATGTACACAATGACTGCACCAGCAGAATAGTGAGTGCAGCTCCGGAGTATAATACAGGATGTAACTCAGGATCAGTACAGGATAAGTAATGTATGTGCACAGTGACTGCACCAGCAGAATAGTGAGTGCAGCTCTGGAGTATAATACAGGATGTAACTGAGGATCAGTACAGGATAAGTAATGTATATACACAGTGACTGCACCAGCAGAATAGTGAGTGCAGCTCTGGAGTATAATACAGGATGTAACTCAGGATCAGTACAGGATAAGTAATGTATGTACACAGTGACTGCACCAGCAGAATAGTGAGTGCAGCTCTGGAGTATAATAATGTAATCTATGTGCTCGGTGACTCTGTGATGTTGGAGATTATTTGCAGACATAGGGCTGCTCTGTTCCGGTTACATCTTTCAGTTTGTGTTATGATTATAATTTCCGGGGGGGGGGGGGGGGGGGGGTTCGTCTCATTCAGAAAATCTCATGTTCTCATTTCTTTAACACATTTTCTCTCTTCCATTAACCCTTTGCTTTGCTCCAGGAGCGACTTCTCCTGTCTGTTCTGCCGCGCCATGTTGCTATGGAGATGAAGGCCGACATTAACGCCAAGCAGGAAGATATGATGTTCCACAAAATCTACATACAGAAGCACGATAACGTGAGGTAGGAGACTGGGGGTTATCCTGACGTCAGAGAGCGCTGACTGTGCTGGTGGTGTGCCGAGGATTTAGAGACTTTGTGGCTCTGCAGGATGATGAGGGTTATAGTGTGGTGAGGTTCTGTAGGATACGGACGATCCCTGAGCACTGGTGCGACACCCGGCCGTCCACGTAACCGCCCCATTCCTTCAGACTGTGCGGTCAGGACGACTCCATCGCTGTGCGCTTGTCATGGCTCCACCACCTTGTAACTCTGCTGTCTTATGAGGGCGCTCCTGGGGCCGGTAATGATTGCTAGCTCTGCAGCCCACAGCTTGATGCGTCTCAGAACTATTGAGAATAACCCCCATCCCTGGTTGCAGGACTGCGCAGACGTCCCTCCGGGTCGCACACAATACCCTCCGGAATCACCGCATCCGTCACTCCAGCGAGCCGCTAAATAATAAGGAATTCCCAGAGCGCCGACGACACGACAAAGTGTAGAGACCTCCCGACAGACGAGAAACCTGCCGACAAGTGCAAGAACCACACACGAGCCTGAGCACTACTACCCCCATCAGAAATGACCGCACGGGGTGCACAGAGGGAGCAGACTAAAGGGGGCGCATCTGAGGGCACCGAGAGAAAGGAATCGAGAAAACCATAAATGTCAGCGCTCACCACTAATAATCCCATCACCAGACTCCAAGTCACATGTCACTGTACATACAAGCCGGGGATGCTGGGAGATTTCAGCTCTGAAGCTGCAGAATAGTGAGTGCAGCTCTGGGGTATAATACAGGATGTAACTCAGGATCAGTACAGGATAAGTAATGTATGTACACAGTGACTGTACCAGCAGAATAGTGAGTGCAGCTCTGGAGTATAATACAGGATGTAACTCAGGATCAGTACAGGATAAGTAATGTATGTACACAGTGACTGCACCAGCAGAATAGTGAGTGCAGCTCTGGAGTATAATACAGGATGTAACTCAGGATCAGTACAGGATAAGTAATGTATGTACACAGTGACTCCACCAGCAGAATAGTGAGTGCAGCTCTGGGGTATAATACAGGATGTAACTCAGGATCAGTACAGGATAAGTAATGTATGTACACAGTGACTCCACCAGCAGAATAGTGAGTGCAGCTCTGGAGTATAATACAGGATGTAACTCAGGATCAGTACAGGATAAGTAATGTATGTACACAGTGACTGCACCAGCAGAATAGTGAGTGCAGCTCTGGAGTATAATACAGGATGTATCTCAGGATCAGTACAGGATAAGTAATGTATGTACACAGTGACTGCACCAGCAGAATAGTGAGTGCAGCTCTGGAGTATAATACAGGATGTAACTCAGGATCAGTACAGGATAAGTAATGTATGTACACAGTGACTGCACCAGCAGAATAGTGAGTGCAGCTCTGGAGTATAATACAGGATGTAACTCAGGATCAGTACAGGATAAGTAATGTGTGTACACAGTGACTGCACCAGCAGAATAGTGAGTGCAGCTGTGGAGTATAATACAGGATGTAACTCAGGATCAGTACAGGATAAGTAATGTATGTACACAGTGACTGCACCAGCAGAATAGTGAGTGCAGCTCTGGAGTATAATACAGGATGTAACTCAGGATCAGTACAGGATAAGTAATGTATGTACACAGTAACTCCACCAGCTGAATAGCGAGTGCAGCTCTGGAGTATAATACAGGATGTAACTCAGGATCAGTACAGGATAAGTAATGTATGTACACAGTGACTGCACCAGCAGAATAGTGAGTGCAGCTCTGGGGTATAATACAGGATGTAACTCAGGATCAGTACAGGATAAGTAATGTATGTACACAGTGACTGCACCAGCAGAATAGTGAGTGCAGCTCTGGGGTATAATACAGGATGTAACTCAGGATCAGCACAGGATAAGTAATGTATGTACACAGTGACTGCACCAGCAGAATAGTGAGTGCAGCTCTGGAGTATAATACAGGATGTAACTCAGGATCAGTACAGGATAAGTAATGTATGTACACAGTGACTGCACCAGCAGAATAGTGAGTGCAGCTCTGGGGTATAATACAGGATGTAACTCTGGATCAGTACAGGATAAGTAATGTATGTACACAGTGACTCCACCAGCTGAATAGTGAGTGCAGCTCTGGAGTATAATACAGGATGTAACTCAGGATCAGTGCAGGATCAGTAATGTATGTACACAGTGAGTGCACCAGCAGAATAGTGAGTGCAGCTCTGGAGTATAATACAGGATGTAACTCAGGATCAGTACAGGATAAGTAATGTGTGTACACAGTGACTGCACCAGCAGAATAGTGAGTGCAGCTCTGGAGTATAATACAGGATGTAACTCAGGATAAGTAATGTATGTACACAGTGAGTGCACCAGCAGAATAGTGAGTGCAGCTCTGGAGTATAATACAGGAGGTAACTCAGGATCAGTACAGGATAAGTAATGTATGTACACAGTGACTGCACCAGCAGAATAGTGAGTGCAGCTCTGGGGTATAATACAGGCGGTAACTCAGGATCAGTACAGGAGATGTATTATTTTTGTACTTTTCCCTCACTTAGTAGTTGGCGGTTTCTTGACGTCTCCCGGGGCTGTGATGCGGTTTCCTCCTGAGATGTGTGAGAAGCTGTGAGGTTAATGATAATTTCTTCCGGACTCCGTACACCCGTTGATATCTCAGCTATAGACTGAGGATGACCCTTGGAACATTTACACAATGGGACCCTAGGGGAAGGATGTGTCCATGTTTAACCCTTTCTCTGCTGAGGTCACAGCTTTCTGATCAGTGATCTTCAGATTTATCAAGCTACTAATCTTTTCATCCCCCAGATTTCTGCCCGGTGATGGGGTGACTGCTCTGATTGGGGGCGTCTCCTCCATCCAGCGCCCTATATTTAGACCCTCGGGGTATTTTTGCACTTCCAGTGTCCAGCGCTGGTCATTGTCCTGACGCTTCACCGGCAGCGTTCTCCCTACGGTCCATTCAATGTCAGCTTCCTGCCGCCTCTGGATAAACACCCGCACTTCCTGCGCAGGAGCGTCGTCTTCCATGTGTATCCCTCTGGCACAGCTGAGCCATAGATACACCATGTGTACACCTTACATGAGATCCTCCAGTCACACCCAGAGCTGCATTCACAGTTCAGACAGTACCTCATGTCTGCAGGGCCTCACAGCTCACTTTAGCCGTTTCAGCTCCTTTCTGCTTCAGTTACATTCATTTAGAGGCTGATAATATTCTCTGACATAGTGCTGCTCACAGCTGAGGGTTTGTTACAGTTGTATCTGTGAAGTAAATGGACTGAACTCCAGATTTTATCTGATCTGATACATTATAGAATATGATCAGGACAGGAGAGAGATTTATGCTGCAGCGTCTTTTAAACACCATTAACCATTTTTAAGACGTCTGCTTACTGTAAGTGAACGGAACATCCAATGGCTACAATCACTTCCTGAACTAAAACTTTTCAAAGCTGAGTTTTTGGTACAAATGTAGCCAGACGACTCCAGACTGATACATTGTAACAAACTATCAGGACAGGGGAGACGTTTGTGCTGCTGTAGTGTTTATCCTGCAATTTGACGGTTTGTTATATGGCGCGGCCCCTTTAACCCTCCACATGTTTCCAGTCCCAGCAGCCTGGCTATTATTGCAGCTGATAGGACGAGCGGCACGTCAGGCGCCGCTCTGCTGGTTCCACCATTATTGGACTGTACAATGAGAACGACCTCGTTGTCAGGAATTTCCCTCTTATTTCCCAGTTCTCATCGTCCATGTGGAATTGTCTAATTGGTTTCTATTGAAATGTTGCATTTGCAGAACATGGCGGCTGCGTTAATCCCGGGCAGACGCCGCTCATCATATGAGGCTCTATGGGAACAACGCCTCGTTGCTCTAGTTTCCATGGAGACACGATGGATGATTTTACATGTGACTCTAACAGTTGGATATTGCACGGTAGAGGCAGAGATACGACGCCGCTGATCCTGGCGCTGGTCATGTGACCTCTGCTGTTTACATTCTGCTTCCTTTAGGGGGTTGGATTTGATTCCCTCGCTCCATTCTGCTGGTGCCCCATAATACATTTATAGCGCATATTACACAGCGCCTCCCTAAAATAGAACAAAATAAAATCCACGCCCAAGAGGCATCGTCAGCATATTCTATTCTCCGCTACTTTAGAGTTGTATATTTCCACCCTACAATAGGTCTTCCTGTAGAAGTGTCAGTGTTCACTGTAGGTCTGTCATACTGCTCCTAAATACAAGTATATACTATAATACTACACCATATATACAAGAATATAACTACTATAATACTGCCCCTATGTACAGGAATATAACTACTATAATACTGCCTCCTATGTACAAGAATATAACTACTATAATACTGTTCCTATGTACAAGGATATAACTACTATAATACTGTTCCTATGTACAAGAATATAACTACTATAATACTGTTCCTATGTACAAGAATATAACTACTATAATACTGCTCCTATGTACAAGAATATAACTACTATAATACTGCTCCTATGTACAAGAATATAACTGCTATAATACTGCTCCTATGTACAAGAATATAACTACTATAATACTGCTTCTATGTACAAGAATATACCTACTATAATACTGCCTCCTATGTACAGGAATATAACTACTATAATACTGCCTCCTATATACAAGAATATAACTACTATAATACTGCTCCTATGTACAGGAATATAACTACTATAATACTGCCTCCTATGTACAGGAATATAACTACTATAATACTGCTCCTATGTACAAGAATATAACTACTATAATACTGCTTCTATGTACAAGAATATACCTACTATAATACTGCTCCTATGTACAAGAATATAACTACTATAATACTGCCTCCTATGTACAGGAATATAACTACTATAATACTGCTCCTATGTACAAGAATATAACTACTATAATACTGCCTCCGATGTACAATAATATAACTACTATAATACTGCCTCCTATGTACAGGAATATAACTACTATAATACTGCTCCTATGTACAAGAATATAACTACTATAATACTGCTCCTATGTACAAGAATATAACTACTATAATACTGCTCCTATGTACAGGAATATAACTACTATAATACTGCCTCCTATGTACAGGAATATAACTACTATAATACTGCCTCCTATATACAAGAATATAACTACTATAATACTGCTCCTATGTACAGGAATATAATTACTATAATACTGCTCCTATGTACAGGAATATAACTACTATAATACTGCTCCTCCGTACAAGTATATAACTACTATAATACTGCCTCCTATATACAAGAATATAACTACTATAATACTGCTCCTATGTACAAGAATATACTATAATACTACACCCTATATACAAGAATATAACTACTATAATACTGCCCCTATGTACAGGAATATAACTACTATAATACTGCTCCTATATACAAGAATATAACTACTATAATACTGCATCCTATGTACAGGAATATAACTACTATAATACTGCCTCCTATATACAAGAATATAACTACTATAATACTGTCTCCTATGTACAAGAATATAACTACTATAATACTGCTCCTATGTACAAGAATATAACTACTATAATACTGCCTCCTATGTACAAGAATATATCTACTATAATACTGCCTCCTATGTACAAGAATATAACTACTATAATACTGCTCCTATGTACAAGAATATAACTACTATAATACTGCTCCTATGTACAAGAATATAACTACTATAATACTGCCTCCTATGTACAAGAATATAACTACTATAATACTGCCTCCTATGTACAAGAATATAACTACTATAATACTGCCTCCTATGTACAAGAATATAACTACTATAATACTGCTCCTATGTACAAGAATATAACTGCTATAATACTGCTCCTATATACAAGAATATAACTACTATAATACTGCTCCTATGTACAAGAATATAACTACTATAATACTGTTCCTATGTACAAGAATATAACTACTATAATACTGCTCCTATGTACAAGAATATAACTACTATAATACTGCTCCTATGTACAAGAATATAACTGCTATAATACTGCTCCTATGTACAAGAATATAACTACTATAATACTGCTCCTATGTACAAGAATATAACTACTATAATACTGCTCCTATGTACAAGAATATAACTACTATAATACTGCTCCTATGTACAAGAATATACCTACTATAATACTGCCTCCTATGTACAAGAATATACCTACTATAATACTGCCTCCTGTGTACAAGGATATAACTACTATAATACTGCTTCTATGTACAAGAATATACCTACTATAATACTGCCTCCTATGTACAGGAATATAACTACTATAATACTGCCTCCTATATACAAGAATATAACTACTATAATACTGCTCCTATGTACAGGAATATAACTACTATAATACTGCCTCCTATGTACAGGAATATAACTACTATAATACTGCTCCTATGTACAAGAATATAACTACTATAATACTGCTCCTATGTACAAGAATATAACTACTATAATACTGCTTCTATGTACAAGAATATACCTACTATAATACTGCCTCCTATGTACAGGAATATAACTACTATAATACTGCCTCCTATATACAAGAATATAACTACTATAATACTGCTCCTATGTACAGGAATATAACTACTATAATACTGCCTCCTATGTACAGGAATATAACTACTATAATACTGCCTCCTATATACAAGAATATAACTACTATAATACTGCTCCTATGTACAGGAATATAATTACTATAATACTGCTCCTATGTACAGGAATATAACTACTATAATACTGCTCCTATGTACAAGTATATAACTACTATAATACTGCCTCCTATATACAAGAATATAACTACTATAATACTGCTCCTATGTACAAGAATATACTATAATACTACACCCTATATACAAGAATATAACTACTATAATACTGCCCCTATGTACAGGAATATAACTACTATAATACTGCTCCTATATACAAGAATATAACTACTATAATACTGCATCCTATGTACAGGAATATAACTACTATAATACTGCCTCCTATATACAAGAATATAACTACTATAATACTGCTCCTATGTACAAGAATATAACTACTATAATACTGCTCCTATGTACAAGAATATAACTACTATAATACTGCTCCTATGTACAAGAATATAACTACTATAATACTGTCTCCTATGTACAAGAATATAACTACTATAATACTGCTCCTATGTACAGGAATATAACTACTATAATACTGCCTCCTATGTACAGGAATATAACTGCTATAATACTGCCTCCTATGTACAATAAAGTATATAATGGATAGGTTTACAGTTTATATATATGGCGGTGTCTGTAGTGATGTGCAGTTGGTTTTGGATTTTTTAGGCCTCTTTCACACTTGCGTTGTCAGGATCCGGCGTGTACTCCACTTGCCGGAATCCGGAAAAACGCAAGTGTACTGAAAGCATTTGAAGACGGATCCGTTTTCAAAATGCTTTCAGTGTTACTATGGCAGCCAGGACGCTATTAAAGTCCTGGTTGCCATAGTGGGAGCTGGGGAGCGGGGGAGCGGTATACTTACCGTCCGCGCGGCTCCCGGGGCGCTCCAGAATGACGTCAATCTGGAGCGCTCCGGGAGCCGCACTGATGGTAAGTATACTGCTCCCCCGCTCCCCACTACACTTTACCATGGCTGCCAGGACTTTAGCGTCCCGGCAGCCATGGTAACCACTCTAAAAAAGCTAAACGTCGTATCCGGCAATGCGCCGAAACGACGTTTAGCTTAAGGCCGGATCCGGATCAATGCCTTTCAATGGGCATTAATTCCGGATCCGGCCTTGCGGCAAGTCTTCAGTTTTTTTGGCCGGAGCAAAAAGCGCAGCATGCTGCGGTATTTTCTCCGGCCAAAAAACGTTCTGTTCCGGAACTGAAGACATCCTGATGCATCCTGAACGGATTTCTCTCCATTCAGAATGCATTAGGATAAAACTGATCAGGATTCTTCCGGCATAGAGCCCCGACGACGGAACTCTATGCCGGAAGACAAGAACGCAGGTGTGAAAGAGCCCTTAGACGTTTGTTTCCTGGTATTGATACAATGTTGCGTGTGATTGGCTGGTTCTGTTGACCTCTCGAGTTTGTTAAATTGTATCATTTTCTGTCTCTTATTTCCCAGCATCCTCTTTGCTGACATTGAGGGATTCACCAGTCTCGCTTCCCAGTGCACCGCGCAGGAACTGGTCATGACCCTGAATGAACTCTTTGCCCGATTCGACAAACTGGCGGCTGTGAGTCTAATGTGGAGACATAGTAGTCCAGGAGAGGGACTCCCCCAGATTCCGCCTCTATAGATGCCGTCCACGCCTGTAGTCGGAGTAATCCTATATCTATACCCCTCCCCCCCTCTCATTGTGCAGGTTCCGCCAGTCGCTCAGAGTCCAGCTGGAGTTCCCCTTTAAGCTAGTACAGAAGCGATGAGGATTGATCTTCTTCTTCTTTTTCCAGGAGAACCACTGTCTGCGGATCAAGATCCTGGGCGACTGCTATTACTGCGTCTCGGGGCTGCCGGAAGCCCGCGCGGACCACGCCCACTGCTGCGTGGAGATGGGTCTGGATATGATTGAGGCGATCTCGTAAGTAGGACACCGCCAAGCACTGGCTGTTAAAGGGCCGGTCCAGTCCGGTCTTCCCAAAGCCTGATGCTCGTATGATGAAAAGTTCGGCAGCTTTCTAACAGACTTTGTTTCAGTACTTGTGTTTCGTGTCAGTGAATAGAATCTTTTGATTCTACAAGGGCTGGAGGACTCGCAGGATAGTGGGTTGTGTGGCATGACAAGCTCAGCTCTGCTGTGTCTGTATGTAGTAGAGCTGCTCGCTGCTTAGTGAGGCCAGAATGCGGCTGCCAGGTACACGAGGAATCTGCGCCGGTAGCGATGAGATTAGCGGGAGAACACGGGGCGGGAACAGAAAGGTGATTGGAAGGAGATGAGAGTCGGACACGAGCCGCCGCCGCCGTGGAGTCATCTGACTGGGAATACTGGACTTAAAGGGACGGTCCTATCTAACGCGCCATTTCCTAAATCCACAGTCGGTTCAGTCCTTGAGTTTTATTCAGCTGTTCCTACAGACAATATGGCCGCCATTCCAGACCCCACATGGGGTGTCGCCCAGCTCGTGGCAGTGATAAGGGCTGTGGGAAAGCTGGGTGACATCCGCTGGGAGCCCCGACTTCGGCCATATTGGTTGTCATTTAGCTTTCCTTGAAACAGATGCGACAAAAAATGGCTGCTGAGAGTTTGTGATGAGGACGACCCCGGGCCTGAGATTTACGGGGGCGCGCGCTCTCTGTGGGGGCGTCGCAGCGCTCAGCTCCAGCCTCCCTCTTACAGCAGGCGTCTGTGTGTGCTGTCTCCCCCTGCAGGCTGGTGAGAGAAGTGACAGGCGTCAACGTCAACATGCGAGTAGGAATCCACAGCGGCCGCGTGCACTGCGGCGTCCTGGGGCTGCGGAAGTGGCAGTTTGATGTGTGGTCCAATGATGTCACCCTGGCCAATCACATGGAAGCCGGGGGCAAAGCCGGGTAAGTGCAGAATGTCTCACAATGTATCACTCCCATCATCCCTGACCCAGCAGCTCACAGTCTAATCACTGTATCTTACACCAGTATCACTCCCATCATCCCTGACCCAGAAGCTCACAATCTAATCACTGTATCTTACACCAGTATCACTCCCATCATCCCTGACCCAGAAGCTCACAATCTTATCACTGTATCTTACACCAGTATCACTCCCATCATCCCTGACCCAGAAGCTCACAATCTTATCACTGTATCTTACACCAGTATCACTCCCATCATCCCTGACCCCTGGAGCTCACAATCTTATCACTGTATCCTACATCAGTATCACTCCCATCATCCCTGACCCAGAAGCTCACAATCTTATCACTGTATCTTACATCTGTATCACTCCCATCATCCCTGACCCAGAAGCTCACAATCTTATCACTGTATCTTACACCAGTATCACTCCCATCATCCCTGACCCAGAAGCTCACAATCTTATCACTGTATCTTACATCTGTATCACTCCCATCATCCCTGACCCAGAAGCTCACAATCTTATCACTGTATCTTACACCAGTATCACTCCCATCATCCCTGACCCCTGGAGCTCACAATCTTATCACTGTATCTTACATCAGTATCACTCCCATCATCACTGACCCAGAAGCTCACAATCTAATCACTGTATATTACACCAGTATCACTCCCATCATCCCTGACCCCTGGAGCTCACAATCTAATCACTGTATCTTACACCAGTATCACTCCCATCATCCCTGACCCCTGGAGCTCACAATCTTATCACTGTATCTTACACAGTATCACTCCCATCATCCCTGGAGCTCACAATCTTATCACTGTATCTTACATCAGTATCACTCCCATCATCACTGACCCAGAAGCTCACAATCTAATCACTGTATCTTACACCAGTATCACTCCCATCATCCCTGACCCAGAAGCTCACAATCTTATCACTGTATCTTACACCAGTATCACTCCCATCATCCCTGACCCCTGGAGCTCACAATCTGATCTCCTTATCTCATACACTGTGTATCACTCCCATCATCCTTATTTGCAGAGGATGATGGGAGAATCTTTCCACTTCTGCTGGGTTTCTTTTCCTTGTGGCTGTGTGGCGGATTATCAGACTTTGGCGCGGTTCTCCTGGTGGCGGCGTACCCGTGAGGCAGCATTGACCTTCTGACCCTGTTTAACCCCTGCTCTGCCTGCCGCTGCCACCCGCCCTCTCTCATTATTGACGTGAATGCTCGATTGCAGCCGCCTGATTGATGGGAGGTGACGGGCAGCACGAAAGGGCAGCGCGGGCGGCAGCCATGAATATCGCCGGCGGTCACGCTGTCCTTCATTTACATTTTAATTGCTGAAATATAATATTTCAATCAAGAAATGATTAAGGAGAATAGAAAGTGTTAATAAGACGGAAACCGCGAGACGAGCGGAATAAAGGTGACAATTAATATGTAAATAACATGCAAATGACCGCTATTAGGGGGGCGCTCCCGCAGTTTAAAGGGCCAGGACCCCGTAAATAAAGTCCCACGACTTTCACTTCTTTATCGTTTCAAGAGCCCTGTTTGCTGTCAATGAATGATAAGATCCTTGTATATTCAGAGACTGGAAAGCCTTCCCGACCTGGTCCTGCTCACACTGAGGGTTCGTTACATTTGTATCCAGTCTAGACGTCATCCGTGTTACCTGCACTGATACATTGTAACAAACCGCCAGAGTAGCGGACACATTGTAACAAGCCCTCAGCTGTGTCCGTTTTTGCCGCCATTTCTCTCCTTTTTGTGTTTTCAGCCGCATTCACATCACGAAGGCGACTCTGAATTACCTGAACGGAGATTACGAGGTGGAGGCCGGCGCCGGCGGCGAACGCAACGCCTACCTGAAGAAGCACAACATAGAGACCTTCCTGATCGTCCGCTGCAGCGAGAAGAGGGTGAGGCGCTGCGGCCGGGCTTATAGCGGACACTGTCCTTGTCACCCAGCTTTCCCAGGAACAGATTTGTCTCTGAGAAGTGACATGTTTATAGTGAGAAGGATGATAGGGGTGATAGTCCATAGGTGGGTACGGTCAGAGCGAGCCATGTAGATGAGACCCCATCCTCTCTTCACCCCTGCACTCATCCTAAACTTTCGTCTGTCATGTCCTCCATCAAATCCCTGGAAAGGGCACCTGAGGGAACTCCCATCATCCGGTATCCAGGTAATTAGCACTAGTGACGCATCTGACACGTCCCGATCCCTGACTGTGTGAGGAGGAGTTACACCAGTCATGCTCCAGTTACATCCAAAGCTGCCCTCAAAATTGTACTGGTGCCCATTTGGGTCTCAGACTCCAGGACCCAACATCTCCCTGTGCAGAGCATGAGCTGCTGCGGAGCATTGTGGGAAATGTAGTGTTACATCGGGCCATGTGCCGTCAGCAGCCTGCCAAACTGTAAATGCAGCTCTGTGTGTGACCTGAGCAAAGTATGTGATGTAACTGCAGAATTGTGGCTGCAGCTCTAGAGGAGATTAGAGTATATATACATTATATAACAGAATTGTGAGTGCAGCTCTGTGTGTGAACTGAGCATAGTCCCTATAGTATGTGATGTAACTGCAGAATTGTGAATGCAGCTCTGGATGTGACTGGAGTGCAAGACATGATGTAATATCAGAATTGTGAATGCAGCTCTGGATGTGACTGGAGTACAGGCTGCCATAACCGTCTGACCGGGGGCCACATCCGAGCTCTATGATTCGGATAATCCGCCCTCTCGCCTGCAGTCATGGTGGCCACTTAATCCTGCGGTTTTGGACCCCCCCAAACATCAGTGGAATTAAATTACTGGATCCAGAATCCAAGGATTATTCATTTGTAGGGCGTGCTCGCCCACCAAGGAAAACGTTGCCCGCCAGCGGCCTCAGCTGTCCCTGTATGACTGCCGGGCATCGGGTGAAGTGTCCCTGGGTCCTTGGGGGGAGGGGGGGGGATGGGCAGGACCAGGTCGGGGGCAGGGGCACAAAAAAAATCAGTGGAGGATTGTAGGAGTCGGCGTTTCCGTAATTTATGCCAAATTTATTAAATATTGGCCAATCTTTGGTAAATTAAACCTAAACCTGTCCTGCGCTGAAGCTGGAATTCTGGACAGCCGGGCGTGATAAACCGGAGGGGCTCATTCACTAATGATGGGCATTTCACCCCCCAGTAAATCCCCGACGGAGGAGAATGTTGCTGGGCGCCTCTGCGATGTCTGTGCGGCGGCTGGGAGTTATACCTTGACTCCGCCCCCTTCTGATAAGCCCTGCCCAGGTTTTTAAAAAGCACGAGTTTAGCGGATAACGGATTTGTGCAAAAATGTGTGACTTTTGTACTTCAGAGAACTGGCGAAATCTCTGGTAAATGACCCCCAATGTGTCTCTGTTTTATGCAGAAAGAAGAAAAGGCGATGATTGCGAAGATGAACCGCCAGAGGGCCAACTCTATTGGGCACAACCCGCCGCACTGGGGCGTGGAGCGCAACTTCTACAACCACCTGGGAACCAACCAAGTGTCTAAGGAGATGAAGAGGATGGTACGTGGGACCTCATCAGCCTCCATCACCCAGCCTCTGCCTTCATGTCTCCATCACATGGCCTCTATCTCTCTGTCTCCATCTCCCAACTTTTACCTTATAGTCTCCACCACCTGACTGTATCTTCCTATCTCTAGCACTTGGCCTCCATCTTTTGGACTCTACCTTCCTGCCTCTATCTCTCAGCCTCTATCTACCTGCCTCCATTTCTCAGCCTCTATCTACCTGCCTCCATCTCTCTGCCTCTATCTACCTGCCTCCATCTCTCTGCCTCTATCTACCTGCCTCCATCTCTCTGCCTCTATCTACCTGCCTCCATCTCTCTGCCTCTATCTACCTGCCTCCATCTCTCGGACTCTATCTACCTGCCTCCATCTCTCGGCCTCTATCTACCTTCCTCCATCTCTCGGCCTCTATCTACCTGTCTCCATCTCTCGGCCTCTATCTACTTGTCTCCATCTCTCGGCCTCTATCTACCTGCCTCCATCTCTTGGCCTCTATCTACCTGCCTCCATCTCTCAGTCTCTATCTTCCTGACTCCGTCCTTTGGCCTCCATCTCTCAGCCTCCATATACCTGCCTCCGTCCCTTGGCCTCCATCTACCTGCCTCCATCGCTCAGCCTCTATCTTCCTGCCTCCGTCTCTCAGCCTCTATCTACCTGCATCCGTCCCTTGGCCTCCATCTACCTGCCTCCATCTCTCAGCCTCTATCTTCAAGCCTCCGTCCTTTGGTCTCCATCTACCAGCCTCCATCTCTCACCCTATCTACCTTCCTGCCTCCATCTCTTGGCCTCTATCTACCTGCCTCCATTTCTCAGCCTCTATCTACCTGCCTCCATCTCTCTGCCTCTATCTACCTGCCTCCATCTCTCTGCCTCTATCTACCTGCCTCCATCTCTCTGCCTCTATCTACCTGCCTCCATCTCTCGGACTCTATCTACCTGCCTCCATCTCTCGGCCTCTATCTACCTTCCTCCATCTCTCGGCCTCTATCTACCTGTCTCCATCTCTCGGCCTCTATCTACTTGTCTCCATCTCTCGGCCTCTATCTACCTGCCTCCATCTCTTGGCCTCTATCTACCTGCCTCCATCTCTCAGTCTCTATCTTCCTGACTCCGTCCTTTGGCCTCCATCTCTCAGCCTCCATATACCTGCCTCCGTCCCTTGGCCTCCATCTACCTGCCTCCATCGCTCAGCCTCTATCTTCCTGCCTCCGTCTCTCAGCCTCTATCTACCTGCATCCGTCCCTTGGCCTCCATCTACCTGCCTCCATCTCTCAGCCTCTATCTTCAAGCCTCCGTCCTTTGGTCTCCATCTACCAGCCTCCATCTCTCACCCTATCTACCTTCCTGCCTCCATCTCTTGACCTCTATCTACCTGCCTCCATCTCTCAGCCTTTATCTTCCTGACTCCATCCTTTGGCCTCCATCTCTCAGCCTCCATCTACCTGCCATCGTCCCTTGGCCTCCATCTACCTGCCTCCATTTCTCAGCCTCTACCTTCCTGCCTCCATCTCTTGGCTCCTATCTATCTGCCTCCATCTCTTGGCCTCTATTTACCCGCCTCCATCTCTCAGCCTCTATCTACCTGCCTCCCTCCCTTGGCCTCCATCTACCTGCCTCCATCTCTCAGCCTCTATCTTCCTGCCTCTGTCCTTTGGCCTCCATCTACCTGCCTCCATCTCTCAGCCTCTATCTACCTGCCTCCATCTCTCAGCCTCTACCTTCCTGCCTCCATCTCTTGGCCCCTATCTACCTGCCTCCATCTCTTGGCCTCTATTTACCTGCCTCCATCTCTCGGCCTCTATCTACCTGCCTCCATCTCTCGGCCTCTACCTTCCTGCCTCCATCTCTCGACCTCTACCTTCCTGCCTCTATCTTCCTGACTCCGTCCTTTGGCCTCCATCTCTCGGCCTCTATCTTCCTGACTCCGTTCTTTTCGCTTGCTCGCTTTCTCCTCTGGGGGCGCCGTACCAGGTTTGGGTCTCTGGTTCTGACTGAAGCTCTTTTCTTTCTGTTTTCCAGGGATTTGAAGATCCAAAAGACAAGTGAGTGTCCGGAACTTTACGGGTGACGTAAACCGTCCGGATGGCGGCTCGGTGCGGGGGGGCTGTATCTCTGGTGTGCATTTCGCTGTAATCTGTAAATCCTGGACTCTGGCAGCCTCTCCAGGATTATCGCCTTCGGCCTCTTATCAGGCTTTTGCAATTTCCAACGCGTTTTAACCCAATTTCTGTCAGTAGTGCCAAAGTCAGATTACCGAGGCACGCTAGCGGGTTCGCAAAACGTCAGCGGACTTTAAAAGGCCGGCGCAGTCCTATGTAAATAAAGCTGAATCTTTTGTGTAGTCACAAGTTCTTCTAATAGACCATTCCTCTGCTTGCTGTTCATGAATGGCCAAAGCCCACCCTTAGTTCTCCCACAGCAGAGGTTGTGCTACAGTTGTATCCAGTGCTTACAGGACTCCGGACTGATACATTGTAACAGTCAGGACAGGGGGCTGGCTACACTGCAATATAACCTCTGCGTTTGAAGAAGGATGTTTCCATTCACAGACAGCAAGCAGAAAATGGCGAGGAATTGAAACACAAAGGATTATAGAAGGTTGCAGATCCCCCAGTGGTGACTGAGATGGAATCCATCGATCTGTGCTCTGCTCCTGCTTCCATGGTGCCGAGGTCATGGGTTGATGCTGGGAGTCGTAGTTCTTGCTGCCGGAGTCGCTGTAGCTCAGCTGTGGCTGCTTCTGCTCGGACCCCGGAGATGCAGCTTTTCTCACGGGTAAAACGTCTCCGGCTCGTCCCAGATTCGGAGAAATGACCTTCTGTGTCCTCCGGGAGCCTGGAAACAGAAGGCACATGGAGAAGGCACTAATTAACCTCTTCCTGAGCCAGGGCTGCGGGCGAATATAGGACGTTGGGGGGTGATGGGAATACGGGGAGCGGCAGAGTAAAATGTGCCGGTAGATTATATCTCATTGTCATCTATTTTAGTGGGGCCCCTGTGCCAGAACAGTATGGGGCCCCTTGCTTTATCATCGTACAGCATTCCCTCATGGCACTGTTTTAAAGTGGTGGCGGGCCCCGTACCAATAGGGCCCTAGTGCTGCAGCAAAGTCAGCTATGTGGTATGTGCTCTCTGGGCGTCTAGAGGCATCAGGAGGTCGAGCAACACAGGACTATGGGACCTGACTACGCAGGGTCGTTTGTAGTCTGTAACCATGGAGACACACAGCTCTGCATAGGAGCTGCAGACACAAAACAGGAGATATTCAATCAAGGTTAGACTAATGAATTTCTTCTCCTTCTCTGTTAACCCTTTGTTCTCTGTCCGGTCTCTTAGGAACATCCAGGAGAACATGAACCCCGAAGATGAAGTGGACGAATTTTTGGGTCGCGCAATTGATGCTCGAAGTATCGACCGACTGCGCTCAGAACACGTTCGGAAGATTCTGCTGACTTTCCGTGAACCAGACCTGGAGAAAAAGGTGATTGTAGCATCCTGTGAGATGTCGTCTGTGAGTGGTCCTCCTGCTCCATGAGGCATCTGCAGATACAGCTCAGTACATCGCAGACCTCGTATCTGACTGGACTGCAACGGCCCAGCACACAAGTAACTATGGGTCCTAAACCTCTACTGGTCTGGAGTCACCACCAGGGGGAGCTCCTCACATACAGATGTATATACAGTCACCACTAGAGGGAGCTTCTCACATACAGATGTATATACAGTCACCACTAGAGGGAGCTCCTCACATACAGATGTATATACAGCCACCACTAGAGGGAGCTCCTCACATACAGATGTATATACAGTCACCACTAGGGGGAGCTCCTCACATACAGATGTATATACAGTCACCACTAGAGGGAGCTCCTCACATACAGATGTATATATACAGTCACCACTAGAGGGAGCTCCTCACATACAGATGTATATACAGTCACCACTAGAGGGAGCTCCTCACATACAGATGTATATACAGTCACCACTAGACGGAGCTCCTCACATACAGATGTATATACAGTCACCACTAGAGGGAGCTCCTCACATACAGATGTATATACAGTTACCACTAGAGGGAGCTCCTCACATACAGATGTATATACAGTCACCACTAGGGGAAGCTCCTCACATACAGATGTATATACAGTCACCACTAGGGGGAGCTCCTCACATACAGATGTATATACAGTCACCACTAGGGGGAGCTCCTCACATACAGATGTATATACAGTCACCACTAGAGGGAGCTCCTCACATACAGATGTATATACAGCCACCACTAGGGGGAGCTCCTCACATACAGATGTATATACAGTCACCACTAGGGGGAGCTCCTCACATACAGATGTATATACAGTCACCACTAGAGGGAGCTCCTCACATACAGATGTATATACAGTCACCACTAGAGGGAGCGCCTCACATACAGATGTATATGCAGTCACCACTAGAGGGATCTCCTCACATATAGATGTATATACATTCACCACTAGGGGGGAGCTCCTCACATACAGATGTATATACAGTCACCACTAGAGGGAGCTCCTCACATACAGATGTATATACAGTCACCACTAGAGGGCCTCACATACAGACGTATATACAGCCACCACTAGGGGGAGCTCCTCACATACAGATGTATATACAGACACCACTAGGGGGGAGCTCCTCACATACAGATGTATATACAGTCACCACTAGGGGGAGCTCCTCACATACAGATGTATATACAGTCACCACTAGAGGGCGCTCCTCACATACAGATGTATATACAGTCACCACTAGAGGGAGCTCCTCACATACAGATGTATATACAGTCACCACTAGAGGGAGCTCCTCACATACAGATGTATATACAGTCACCACTAGACGGAGCTCCTCACATACAGATGTATATACAGTCACCACTAGACGGAGCTCCTCACATACAGATGTATATACAGTCACCACTAGAGGGAGCTCCTCACATACAGATGTATATACAGTCACCACTAGAGGGAGCTCCTCACATACAGATGTATATACAGTCACCACTAGGGGAGCTCCTCACATACAGATGTATATACAGTCACCACTAGAGGGAGCTCCTCACATACAGATGTATATACAGTCACCACTAGGGGAGCTCCTCACATACAGATGTATATACAGTCACCACTAGGGGGAGCTCCTCACATACAGATGTATATACAGTCACCACTAGGGGGAGCTCCTCACATACAGATGTATATACAGTCACCACTAGGGGAGCTCCTCACATACAGATGTATATACAGTCACCACTAGAGGGAGCTCCTCACATACAGATGTATATACAGTCACCACTAGAGGGAGCTCCTCACATACAGATGTATATACAGTCACCACTAGAGGGAGCTCCTCACATACAGATGTATATACAGTCACCACTAGAGGGGAGCTCCTCACATACAGATGTATATACAGTCACCACTAGGGGGAGCTCCTCACATACAGATGTATATACAGTCACCACTAGAGGGAGCTCCTCACATACAGATGTATATACAGTCCACCACTAGAGGGAGCTCCTCACATACAGATGTATATACAGTCACCACTAGGGGGAGCTCCTCACATACAGATGTATATACAGTCACCACTAGGGGGAGCTCCTCACATACAGATGTATACAGTCACCACTAGGGGGAGCTCCTCACATACAGATGTATATACAGTCACCACTAGAGGGAGCTCCTCACATACAGATGTATATACAGTCACCACTAGGGGGAGCTCCTCACATACAGATGTATATACAGTCACCACTAGAGGGAGCTCCTCACATACAGATGTATATACAGTCACCACTAGGGGGAGCTCCTCACATACAGATGTATATACAGTCACCACTAGGGGGAGCTCCTCACATACAGATGTATATACAGTCACCACTAGGGGGAGCTCCTCACATACAGATGTATATACAGTCACCACTAGAGGGAGCTCCTCACATACAGATGTATATACAGTCACCACTAGAGGGGAGCTCCTCACATAGAGATGTATATACAGCCACCACTAGGGGAGCTCCTCACATACAGATGTATATACAGTCACCACTAGGGGGGAGCTCCTCACATACAGATGTATATACAGTCACCACTAGGGGAGCTCCTCACATACAGATGTATTACAGTCACCACTAGGGGGAGCTCCTCACATACAGATGTATATACAGTCACCACTAGAGGGAGCTCCTCACATACAGATGTATATACAGTCACCACTAGAGGGGAGCTCCTCACATACAGATGTATATACAGTCACCACTAGGGGGAGCTCCTCACATACAGATGTATATACAGTCACCACTAGAGGGAGCTCCTCACATACAGATGTATATACAGTCACCACTAGAGGGAGCTCCTCACATACAGATGTATATACAGTCACCACTAGAGGGATCTCCTCACATACAGATGTATATACAGTCACCACTAGGGGAGCTCCTCACATACAGATGTATATACAGTCACCACTAGAGGGAGCTCCTCACATACAGATGTATATACAGTCACCACTAGAGGGCCCTCACATACAGACGTATATACAGCCACCACTAGGGGGAGCTCCTCACATACAGATGTATATACAGACACCACTAGGGGGGAGCTCCTCACATACAGATGTATATACAGTCACCACTAGGGGGAGCTCCTCACATACAGATGTATATACAGTCACCACTAGAGGGCGCTCCTCACATACAGATGTATATACAGTCACCACTAGAGGGAGCTCCTCACATACAGATGTATATACAGTCACCACTAGAGGGAGCTCCTCACATACAGATGTATATACAGTCACCACTAGACGGAGCTCCTCACATACAGATGTATATACAGTCACCACTAGACGGAGCTCCTCACATACAGATGTATATACAGTCACCACTAGAGGGAGCTCCTCACATACAGATGTATATACAGTCACCACTAGGGGAAGCTCCTCACATACAGATGTATATACAGTCACCACTAGACGGAGCTCCTCACATACAGATGTATATACAGTTACCACTAGAGGGAGCTCCTCACATACAGATGTATATACAGTCACCACTAGGGGAGCTCCTCACATACAGATGTATATACAGTCACCACTAGGGGGAGCTCCTCACATACAGATGTATATACAGTCACCACTAGGGGGAGCTCCTCACATACAGATGTATATACAGTCACCACTAGAGGGAGCTCCTCACATACAGATGTATATACAGTCACCACTAGAGGGAGCTCCTCACATACAGATGTATATACAGTCACCACTAGAGGGAGCTCCTCACATACAGATGTATATACAGTCACCACTAGAGGGAGCTCCTCACATACAGATGTATATACAGTCACCACTAGGGGGAGCTCCTCACATACAGATGTATATACAGTCACCACTAGAGGGAGCTCCTCACATACAGATGTATATACAGTCACCACTAGAGGGCCTCACATACAGACGTATATACAGCCACCACTAGGGGGAGCTCCTCACATACAGATGTATATACAGTCACCACTAGGGGGAGCTCCTCACATACAGATGTATATACAGTCACCACTAGGGGGAGCTCCTCACATACAGATGTATATACAGTCACCACTAGGGGGAGCTCCTCACATACAGATGTATATACAGTCACCACTAGAGGGAGCTCCTCACATACAGATGTATATACAGTCACCACTAGGGGGAGCTCCTCACATACAGATGTATATACAGTCACCACTAGAGGGAGCTCCTCACATACAGATGTATATACAGTCACCACTAGGGGGAGCTCCTCACATACAGATGTATATACAGTCACCACTAGGGGAGCTCCTCACATACAGATGTATATACAGTCACCACTAGGGGGAGCTCCTCACATACAGATGTATATACAGTCACCACTAGAGGGAGCTCCTCACATACAGATGTATATACAGTCACCACTAGGGGGAGCTCCTCACATACAGATGTATATACAGTCACCACTAGGGGGAGCTCCTCACATACAGATGTATATACAGTCACCACTAGGGGGAGCTCCTCACATACAGATGTATATACAGTCACCACTAGAGGGAGCTCCTCACATACAGATGTATATACAGTCACCACTAGAGGGCCTCACATACAGACGTATATACAGCCACCACTAGGGGGAGCTCCTCACATACAGATGTATATACAGACACCACTAGGGGGGAGCTCCTCACATACAGATGTATATACAGTCACCACTAGGGGGAGCTCCTCACATACAGATGTATATACAGTTACCACTAGGGGGAGCTCCTCACATACAGATGTATATACAGTCACCACTAGGGGGAGCTCCTCACATACAGATGTATATACAGTCACCACTAGAGGGAGCTCCTCACATACAGATGTATATACAGTCACCACTAGAGGGCCTCACATACAGACGTATATACAGCCACCACTAGGGGGAGCTCCTCACATACAGATGTATATACAGACACCACTAGGGGGGAGCTCCTCACATACAGATGTATATACAGTCACCACTAGAAGGGAGCTCCTCACATACAGATGTATATACAGTCACCACTAGAAGGAGCTCCTCACATACAGATGTATATACAGTCACCACTAGAGGGAGCTCCTCACATACAGATGTATATACAGTCACCACTAGAGGGAGCTCCTCACATACAAATGTATATACAGTCACCACTAGAGGGAGCTCCTCACATACAGATGTATATACAGTCACCACTAGGGGGGAGCTCCTCACATACAGATGTATATACAGTCACCACTAGAGGGAGCTCCTCACATACAGATGTATATACAGTCACCACTAGAGGGCCTCACATACAGACGTATATACAGTCACCACTAGGGGGAGCTCCTCACATACAGATGTATATACAGTCACCACTAAGGGGAGCTCCTGACATACAGATGTATATACAGCCACCACTAGGGGGAGCTCCTCACATACAGATGTATATACAGCCACCACTAGGGGGAGCTCCTCACATACAGACGTATATACAGTCACCACTAGGGGAGCTCCTCACATACAGATGTATATACAGTCACCACTAGAGGAGCTCCTCACATACAGATGTATATACAGTCACCACTAGGGGGAGTTCCTCACATACAGATGTATATACAGTCACCACTAGGGGAGCTCCTCACATACAGATGTATATACAGTCACCACTAGGGGGAGCTCCTCACATACAGATATATATACAGTCACCACTAGAAGGAGCTCCTCACATACAGATGTATATACAGTCACCACTAGGGGGAGCTCCTCACATACAGATGTATATACAGTCACCACTAGAAGGAGCTCCTCACATACAGATGTATATACAGTCACCACTAGAGGGAGCTCCTCACATACAGATGTATATACAGTCACCACTAGAGGGAGCTCCTCACATACAGATGTATATACAGTCACCACTAGGGGGGAGCTCCTCACATACAGATGTATATACAGTCACCACTAGAGGGAGCTCCTCACATACAGATGTATATACAGTCACCACTAGAGGGCCTCACATACAGACGTATATACAGTCACCACTAGGGGGAGCTCCTCACATACAGATGTATATACAGCCACCACTAGAGGGAGCTCCTCACATACAGATGTATATACAGTCACCACTAGGGGGAGCTCCTGACATACAGATGTATATACAGCCACCACTAGGGGGAGCTCCTCACATACAGATGTATATACAGCCACCACTAGGGGGAGCTCCTCACATACAGACGTATATACAGTCACCACTAGAGGGAGCTCCTCACATACAGATGTATATACAGTCACCACTAGGGGGAGCTCCTGACATACAGATGTATATACAGTCACCACTAGGGGGAGCTCCTCACATACAGATGTATATACAGTCACCACTAGGGGGAGCTCCTCACATACAGATGTATATACAGCCACCACTAGGGGGAGTTCCTCACATACAGATGTATATACAGTCACCACTAGGGGGAGCTCCTCACATACAGATGTATATACAGCCACCACAAGAGGGAGCTCCTCACATACAGACGTATATACAGTCACCACTAGGGGAGCTCCTCACATACAGATGTATATACAGTCACCACTAGAAGGAGCTCCTCACATACAGATGTATATACAGCCACCACAAGAGGGAGCTCCTCACATACAGACGTATATACAGTCACCACTAGGGGAGCTCCTCACATACAGATGTATATACAGTCACCACTAGGGGGAGTTCCTCACATACAGATGTATATACAGTCACCACTAGGGGGAGCTCCTCACATACAGATGTATATACAGTCACCACTAGGGGGAGTTCCTCACATACAGATGTATATACAGTCACCACTAGGGGGAGCTCCTCACATACAGATGTATATACAGCCACCACTAGGGGAAGCTCCTCACATACAGATGTATATACAGTCACCACTAGGGGAAGCTCCTCACATACAGATGTATATACAGTCACCACTAGAGGGAGCTCCTCACATACAGATGTATATACAGTCACCACTAGGGGAAGCTCCTCACATACAGATGTATATACAGTCACCACTAGAGGGAGCTCCTCACATACAGATGTATATACAGTCACCACTAGGGGAAGCTCCTCACATACAGATGTATATACAGTCACCACTAGAGGGAGCTCCTCACATACAGATGTATATACAGCCACCACTAGAGGGAGCTCATCACATACAGATGTATATACAGCCACCACTAGAGGGAGCTCCTCACATACAGATGTATATACAGCCACCACTAGAGGGAGCTCCTCACATACAGATGTATATACAGCCACCACTAGAGGGAGCTCATCACATACAGATGTATATACAGCCACCACTAGAGGGAGCTCCTCACATACAGATGTATATACAGCCACCACTAGAGGGAGCTCATCACATACAGATGTATATACAGTCCCACTGTCCTCAATAATTTATTGAATGCAGTGAGCTACTGAGCTCCCTCTAGTGGTGGCTGTATATATCTGTATGTAGTAATCTCCTGAGCTCCCTCTAGTGGTGGCTGTATATATCTGTATGTAGTAATCTCCTGAGCTCCCTCTAGTGGTGGCTGTATATATCTGTATGTAGTAATCTCCTGAGCTCCCTCTAGTGGTGGCTGTATATATCTGTATGTAGTAATCTCCTGAGCTCCCTCTAGTGGTGGCTGTATATATCTGTATGTAGTAATCTCCTGAGCTCCCTCTAGTGGTGGCTGTATATATCTGTATGTAGTAATCTCCTGAGCTCCCTCTAGTGGTGGCTGTATATATCTGTATGCAGTAATCTCCTGCGCTCCCTCTAGTGGTGGCTATATATTTCTGTATGCAGTAATCTCCTGAGCTCCCTCTAGTGGTGGCTGTATATATCTGTATGCAGTAATCTCCTGAGATCCCTCTAGTGGGGGCTGTATATATCTGTATGTAGTAATCTCCTGAGCTCCCTCTAGTGGTGGCTGTATATATCTGTATGTAGTAATCTCCTGAGCTCCCTCTAGTGGTGGCTGTATATATCTGTATGTAGTAATCTCCTGAGCTCCCTCTAGTGGTGGCTGTATATATCTGTATGTAGTAATCTCCTGAGCTCCCTCTAGTGGTGGCTGTATATATCCTGGTCCTCTATGCGTATCGTATAGTAATCTCCTGAGCTCCCTCTAGTGGTGGCGTATATATTCTGTATGTAGTAATCTCCTGAGCTCCCTCTAGTGGTGGCTGTATATATCTGTATGTCAGTAATCTCCTGAGCTCCCTCTAGTGGTGGCTATATATTCTGTATGTAGTAATCTCCTGAGCTCCCTCTAGTGGTGGCTGTATATATCTGTATGTAGTAATCTCCTGAGCTCCCTCTAGTGGTGGCTGTATATATCTGTATGTAGTAATCTTCTGAGCTCCCTCTAGTGGTGGCTGTATATATCTGTATGTAGTAATCTCCTGAGCTCCCTCTAGTGGTGGCTGTTGTGCTTGGACTTGTAACTCCACCATATGATCTTAGATTTGTGCCTCATATAATCTGCTCTGAACAGCTGATCTATAAAAAAAAAAAAAAAAAAAAAAAGGTGACTGGTGGACGCTAGAGCTTGCAGTCTGTGTGACCCTTTATTTTTTCTGCAGTACTCCAAGCAGGTGGATGATCGGTTTGGGGCATATGTTGCGTGCGCATTTATCGTCTTCCTCTTCGTCTGTTTCGTGCAGATCATCGTTATTCCACAGTGAGTAGATTTTGCTTCCTTTAGTCATTTGCTTCGGGTTTGGCAAATGTTTGTCTGTGTATGGTCAGGTCACCATGGTTTTCAGTATCTCTGCTTGCTATTATTCATTGTTTTCTAGTAGTATTTTAAAAGTTATCGGGGTTGCTGTAGTCTGGGGCGGGGGGGGGGGGGGGGGGGGCAGTGGGTCTACAGTGTTGTCTCAGGGTCATCAAGGGTTCTTGTAGTCTCTGGGCGGTGGTCACCAGGGGGTCATGTTCTCTGGGAGCCGTCGGTCTGCAGTGTTGTCTTGAGGTTTCGTTTTCAGGGAGGCTGGTGGCTCTCCAGTGCTCCTGGGGTCATCACACGTCCTGTAGTCCGGGGGGGGGGGGGGGGGGGGGGGATTTGTTCTGCAGTGTTATCTCAGGGTCATCAGGAGTCCCATAGTCTGGGGGGTTGTCTGCAGTGTTGTCTTGGGTTCCTGTAGTCTGGGGAAGGGGGTGGTCGGTCTGCAGTGTTGTCTCAAGGTCTCGTAGGTTGGGGGAGGTCGGTCTGCAGTGTTGTCTTAGGATCATCAGGGGTCCCATAGTCTGAAAAACGGTCTGCAGTGTTGTCTTGGGGTCCTGTAGTCTGGGGGAGGGGGACGGTCAGTCTGCAGTGTTGTCTCAGGATCATCAGGGGTCCCGTAGTCTGGGGAGCGGTCTGCAGTGTTGTCTTGGGGTCCTGTAGTCTGGGGGAGGGGGGCGGTCCATCTGCAATGTTGTCTCAAGGTCTCGTAGGTTGGGGGAGGTCAGTCTGCAGTGTTATCTCAGGATCATCAGGGGTCCAATAGTCTGGGGAGCGGTCTGCAGTGTTGTCTTGGGGTCCTGTAATCTGGGGGAGGGGGGGGGGCGGTCGGTCTGCAGTGTTGTCTCAAGGTCTCGTAGGTTGGGGAAGGTCGGTCTGCAGTGTTATCTCAGGATCATCAGGGGTCCCATAGTCTGGGGGGTTGTCTGCAGTGTTGTCTTGGGTTCCTGTAGTCTGGGGAAGGGGGTGGTCGGTCTGCAGTGTTGTCTCAAGGTCTCGTAGGTTGGGGGAGGTCGGTCTGCAGTGTTGTCTTAGGATCATCAGGGGTCCCATAGTCTGAAAAACGGTCTGCAGTGTTGTCTTGGGGTCCTGTAATCTGGGGGAGGGGGGGGCGGTCGGTCTGCAGTGTTGTCTCAAGGTCTTGTAGGTTGGGGGAGGTCGGTCTGCAATGTTATCTCAGGATCATCAGGGGTCCCGTAGTCTGGGGAGCGGTCTGCAGTGTTGTCTCATGTTCTCGTAGGTTGGGGGAGGTCGGTCTGCAGTGTTATCTTAGGATCATCAGGGGTCCCATAGTCTGGGAAACGGTCTGCAGTGTTGTCTTGGGGTCCTGTAGTCTGGGGGAGGGGGCCGTCGGTCTGCAGTGTTGTCTCAGGATCATCAGGGGTCCCGTAGTCTGGGGGGCGGTCTGCAGTGTTGTCTCAAGGTCTCGTAGGTTGGGGGAGGTCGGTCTGCAGTGTTATCTCAGGATCATCAGGGGTCCCGTAGTCTGGGGCGCGGTCTGCAGTGTTGTCTCAAGGTCTCGTAGGTTGGGGGAGGTCGGTCTGCAGTGTTATCTCAGGATCATCAGGGGTCCCGTAGTCTGGGGAGCGGTCTGCAGTGTTGTCTCATGTTCTTGTAGGTTGGGGGAGGTCGGTCTGCAGTGTTATCTTAGGATCATCAGGGGTCCCATAGTCTGGGAAACGGTCTGCAGTGTTGTCTTGGGGTCCTGTAGTCTGGGGGAGGGGGCCGTCGGTCTGCATTGTTGTCTCAGGATCATCAGGGGTCGCGTAGTCTGGGGGGCGGTCTGCAGTGTTGTCTCAAGGTCTCGTAGGTTGGGGGAGGTCGGTCTGCAGTGTTATCTCAGGATCATCAGGGGTCCCGTAGTCTGGGGCGCGGTCTGCAGTGTTGTCTTGGGGTCCTGTTTGGGGGGTTCTGCAGTGTTGTCCTGTAATAACAGCCCACTCTCTGTGATTGCAGCTCTACTTTCATGCTCGGCTTCTATCTCGCCTGCTTCCTCGTCCTCATCCTTGTGCTGAGCGTCTCCTTGATCTACTCTTGTATCAGGGTAAGTAGTTGTGTCACATGGACAGGAACCTACCTAATTAAAGGGCCAGCACTTCAAGTTCTACCTACTTTGTCTTTCAGTTGCTTAACGTTTTCAATATCTCTGCTTGCTGTCAGTGAATGAGAAACATTAATTGCTTACATTCATGGGTGAAAACCCATCCCGCCCAGATACTCCTCACAGCTGAGGGCTTGTTACAGTGTACCCAGTCTAGACAATCCACTGTGAGCTCTGAGCAGCCGGATTACCCCTCCCCCGCCTCACCATTGGCCCTTGTTTTCTCGTTTTGTTCCCTGGGTCATTTGATTATAATTTTGTAAGCTGCCATCATTTATATCTGTCCATCTGAGGGATGTTTAATGATTACAGGAGGGAAACTGAGATCCATTAACCAATAAATAATCAGCGCCCAGACCGGAGGCGGCATGTAATAGCGTTATCCCTCCGCAGTCAGTCATCTGTGTGGACACGAGACGCACAGAGATGGAAAGTTCCTACAGTTAAAGTGAATTTCCAGAGATTTGGGCAGGAGATGCTCCAGGTCTGTGTCTCGGGGGAGAGTAAATCCAGCTTTTAGCTTCCATATCACCCAAGCAGCAGAGATATTGTATTCTATGGAGGAGGAGAAGTTAGCTGCCTCCTGCCTCGCTGATGACTACACTGCATAAATAAAGGCTTGTTACAATGTATCAGACCTGGCCTACAAGACGGGAGTAATGCACTGATACACTGCTAGACTGTAAGCTCTTGGACTCCAGTGTAACTTCCCGTTTCCCTCCTGCAGCTCTTTCCATCTCCGCTCCAGACTTTATCAAAAAAGATAGTGCAGTCTCGGATTAACAGCACGGCGGTGGGAGTCTTCACCATCATCCTCGTCTTCCTCTCTTCCTTTATTAACATGGTAAGAATGGGCAATTGACACTAAGGAGGCGCACAAGGTCCGTCACGGAGGGCTCTGGAGGGTCCGTCGCGGAGGGCTCAGGAGGGTCCATCACGCAGGGCTCTGGAGGGTCCGTCACGCAGGGCTCTGGAGGGTCCATCGCGGAGGGCTCTGGAGGGTCCATCACGCAGGGCTCTGGAGGGTCCGTCACGCAGGGCTCTGGAGGGTCCGTCGCGCAGGGCTCAGGAGGGTCCATCACGCAGGGCTCTGGAGGGTCCGTCACGCAGGGCTCTGGAGGGTCCGTCGCAGAGGGCTCTGGAGGGTCCGTCGCGCAGGGCTCTGGAGGGTCCGTCGCGCAGGGCTCTGGAGGGTCCGTCGCGCAGGGCTCTGGAGGGTCCGTCGCGGAGGGCTCTGGAGGGTCCGTCGCGGAGGGCTCTGGAGGGTCCGTCGCGGAGGGCTCTGGAGGGTCCGTCGAGGAGGGCTCTGGAGGGTCCGTCACGCAGGGCTCTGGAGGGTCCGTCACGCAGGGCTCTGGAGGGTCCGTCGCGGAGGGCTCTGGAGGGTCCGTCACACAGGGCTCTGGAGGGTCCGTCACACAGGGCTCTGGAGGGTCCGTCGCGCAGGGCTCTGGAGGGTCTGTCTCGGAGGGCTCTGGAGGGTCCGTCGCGGAGGGCTCTGGAGGGTCCGTCGCGGAGGGCTCTGGAGGGTCCGTCACGCAGGGCTCTGGAGGGTCCGTCGGGGAGGGCTCTGGAGGGTCTGTCGAGGAGGGCTCTGGAGGGTCCGTCACGCAGGGCTCTGGAGGGTTCGACGCGGAGGGCTCTGGAGGGTCCTTCACGCAGGGCTCTGGAGGATCCGTCACGCAGGGCTCTGGAGGGTCCGTCGCGGAGGGCTCTGGAGGGTCCGTCGCTGAGGGCTCTGGAGGGTCCGTCGCGCAGGGCTCTGGAGGGTCCGTCGCGCAGGGCTCTGGAGGGTCCATCGCGCAGGGCTCTGGAGGGTCCGTCGCGCAGGGCTCTGGAGGGTCCGTCGCGGAGGGCTCTGGAGGGTCCGTCGCGGAGGGCTCTGGAGGGTCCGTCGAGGAGGGCTCTGGAGGGTCCGTCACGCAGGGCTCTGGAGGGTCCGTCACGCAGGGCTCTGGAGGGTCCGTCGCGGAGGGCTCTGGAGGGTCCGTCACACAGGGCTCTGGAGGGTCCGTCACACAGGGCTCTGGAGGGTCCGTCGCGCAGGGCTCTGGAGGGTCTGTCTCGGAGGGCTCTGGAGGGTCCGTCGCGGAGGGCTCTGGAGGGTCCGTCGGGGAGGGCTCTGGAGGGTCTGTCGAGGAGGGCTCTGGAGGGTCCGTCACGCAGGGCTCTGGAGGGTTCGACGCGGAGGGCTCTGGAGGGTCCTTCACGCAGGGCTCTGGAGGATCCGTCACGCAGGGCTCTGGAGGGTCCGTCGCGGAGGGCTCTGGAGGGTCCGTCGCGGAGGGCACTGGAGGGTCCCTCGCGGAGGGCTCTGGAGGGTCCGTCGAGGAGGGCTCTGGAGGGTCCGTCGCGGAGGGCTCTGGAGGGTCTGTCGCGGAGGGCTTTGGAGGGTCCGTCGCGGAGGGCTCTGGAGGGTCCGTCGCGGAGGGCTCTGGAGGGTCCGTCACACAGGGCTCTGGAGGGTCCGTCACACAGGGCTCTGGAGGGTCCGTCGAGGAGGGCTCTGGAGGGTCCGTCACTAATTCTGCTATCTCATGTCATGTTCCTCGTCTTCCAGTTCGTGTGCAGCAGTGCGGACCTGAGGAGCTGCCTTGCTGCCGAGTACAACGTCCCCCTGAACAACGTGACCCCGTGTCTGGTCAGGAACTCTGCCCTGAACTACAGCTTGTCCACCAAGAGTGGATTCTGTGGGGACCCGGCCCCCAGCTGCAACTTCCCAGAGGTAAAGTGTGGCCTTAAAGGGCCAGGACGCAGATTGTCGCACCTGCTTGCTCAGCGACAGGTTTTATGATGTGTGATTTTCCTGCTTCCTCGCAGTATTTCACCTCCTGCGTCCTGCTGAGCCTCCTCGCCTGCTCCGTCTTCCTCCAGATCAGCAGCATTGGGAAGCTCGTTCTGATGCTGATCATCGACTTTGTCTACGTCATTATTGTGGAGATCCCACAGGTGGTGGTCTTCAACAACGCAGATCTGCTCGTGGCAGCCAATGGCATGTGAGTAATATTATACATTGTAGTGAAGACTGTGTATACTCCAGAGCTGCAATCACTATTCTGCTTCAGTGCTGAAATCTCCCAGCCAGTTCAGTACCTTTATATAGTTTGCTTTGGTGACGTAAGGAAAAAGACTGCCCCCCCAAATTATAGCTGTGGGATCGGTTCACACCAGGCAGATTTGTTCTCTGCAACCGGATAATCCTTTCCATACAGGGGAATGGGGTTGTTTCTGCAGGTGCGGGGATTTTTGCACGCCCCCCCAGGTGACTGATGGCTCTCTGCCGGTCCATGCTGATGTGCATTCTATGGGGAGAGCTGAGAAAGCTGCTGCCAGACACTTCTCATGGTGGCTCATCACCCGGGAGAACGAAAGGATCTGCCAGAATATTCATATCGCCAAATCCTTGTCTCCCCCGACAGATGGTGTCGGGAGCTCCCCATACACATTAAGTGCCCGCTGAACCCGCTGTTCCCAGAGGGTTTATCCGAGGAAAGGCGAATGTGTGTGGGCAGCTTCAGGGGGTGCCTGGCAGATCCATCAGTCCTGTGCAGGTATCCAGAGCTGCGCTCCTTCTGTCAGACGTGGAGTGTAAAATCCAGGAGACCGTCGCCATCTAGTGTCAGTAATACAGCGCTGCAGGGGGATCATCAGCGCCTCATAATCATCACTCTCTGATTTTTGTCTTCCAGTGAATTATCCAACTCCACAATGAACTGGTAAGAAAACCAGCACTCACTGGGATTATTATATCCTACTGTTATTATATTATACTCCTATATGATATGATACTATTATAAGGCCTCATGCACACGACCGAAAACATACATGACGGAAAAAACAGAAGGCGCCCGTGTTGCCTTCTGCAACTTGCCGGCAATATAAATACCTATTCTTGTCCGCAAATCGCGGGCAAGAGAAGGACATGTTATATTTTTTTGCGGGGCCGCGGAACGGAGCCACGGATGCAGACAGTACACGGAGTGCTGTCCGCATCTTTTGAAGCTCCATTGAAATGAATGGGTCCGCACCCTAGCCACCAAAACGGCGGCTCGGATGCGGACCCAAACAACGGCCGTGTGCATGAGGCCTTAGATTATTATACTATTATTATATTATAGTTTATATATTATTATTATTATTAGATTTAGGGATGACTTCATATTTTGAAGTTCGGGTTGTGGTAAATGCTGAATTGCGTTATGGATTCCGTTACCACGGACCATAACGCAATTCCATTAATTCCGTCATAATAGAAGTCTATGGCCTGCAGCACGGAATCCATAAGGCACTTCAGCATATACCCGAACACTCATGTCTAATTAGATTATTATTATACTATTATATTACACTGTATTATGCTATTATTATTATATTACACTATTATCATATACATAAAATGCGCCACATCCGTGCAGTGCGGGCCGTGCCGCAGGGTTATGACACTCACCTCCCCAGACAGTTCTGAGGTGCGGCTTAGCGCTGGGCACCATTATGTTGGTGCTAAATATTGCTGTAAAAGGTGCTAGGTTTATGGCGCAGTGCGCACTTCTGTAAAGAATTTGGCGCAGTTTCTGCCTGGTAAGACGAGCGGTTCATGTATTCGATTTGCACTGATTTACACCAATTTGTAGTATAAATTATAGTAACGCTGACAGGGCTCCGCCCCTCCAACAAAACCCCGCCCACTAAAGGGTAAAAGGGTGAAAACTCAAATTTTGCACAAGTTTCCACCCAAATCTCCAGCTTCTGTTACTTCAGAAAACTGCAAAGCCCTTGATACTCCCCCCCCCAATATTGTGTTTTATTTACTCTCAAGATCTCTGCTTGCTGTCAGTGAATGGGATGATTCTTCATTTACATGGGCAGTTACAGTTGTATCCAGTCCTGACAATCCTCTTCAGACTGATACTTACTATCTACACTGATACATTGTAACTAACCCTCAGCTGTGAGAAGTTTTTTTAGTACTTTTTTATATGATTACATTTTAATTATATAAAACCAGAAAATCCCGAAAAAGAAGCCGTAAAACGAGACGTTTCCGTTGTGCTGGCTCATTTCTTGTGTAAATGTGTTGTTGAAGGGGCGGTTCTGCGAGCACAGCACGCGGTCAGACATAGCTTCACGTGGCCGCCACGTCCTCCATGTTGTCTTTATGATGGCGCTGTGATCACCTCCTTGTGTCTCCACAGCACGGACGGCGTTCCCAGAGTCACCCTGAAGATCGCCACCCCAGTGATCATCAGCGTATTCGTGCTGGCGCTCTACCTCCACGCGCAGCAGGTGGAGTCCACGGCCAGGTTGGACTTTCTGTGGAAGCTTCAGGTATGGGGACGGGATCTCCGATGACGCTATCTGTCCGCCTGCGTACACACCTGAGCGCGAGGAACGGTTCAGACCAGCAGGGAATCTGTGGACGTCAGTGGACACGAGCGGCTGCCACCCATTACATTGTGACCATTGTCTTCCAGGCCACCGAGGAGAAGGAGGAGATGGAGGAGCTGCAGGCCTACAACCGCCGTCTCCTGCACAACATTCTCCCCAAGGACGTGGCGGCGCACTTCCTGGCGCGGGAGCGGCGTAACGATGAGCTCTACTACCAGTCCTGTGAGTGCGTGGCCGTCATGTTCGCTTCCATCAGCAACTTCTCCGAATTCTACGTGGAGCTGGAGGCCAACAACGAGGGCGTGGAGTGTCTGCGGCTGCTCAACGAGATCATCGCTGACTTTGATGAGGTGCGGCCCGGGCGAGATACGCGCCAAACGTGCGAGAATTTATTCAATGTTCTTTCCCATTGAAGAAAGTCTGAGATGTAGATGCATGTTGACGGGTGTCACTCCCACTCTCTGCTCACATCCAGGGCTGCACCGACCATTCTTTTAGCTCAACTCTCGAGGGCAGGCTCCCGATTTATGTGGCCCCCGGGAGCCAGCTCACTCAGGGGCAGATACACTGTGTACACTTCGGCAGAGTACAGCCCCCACTGCTCGGTACTAATACACCCCCCTCTGGCTCTCCACAGATCATCAGTGAGGACGAGTTTCGGCAGCTGGAGAAGATCAAGACCATCGGCAGCACGTACATGGCGGCCTCAGGACTGAACGACACGACTTACGACAAGGCCGGGAAGACGCACATCAAGGCGCTGGCGGATTACGCAATGAGACTGATGGATCAAATGAAATACATCAACGAGCATTCATTCAACAACTTCCAGATGAAGATCGGTGGGTGAATGTACTGCGGGGGTGGGGAATAAGCAGCAAAAGAAGGGAGCATACAGCAGGGGAGGGGCTTATACAGCAGGGGAGGGGAATATACAGTGAGGGAGGGGCTTATACAGTGAGGGAGAGGAATATACAGCAAGAATGGGACCCTGCAGCAGGGAAGGGGAGCATGCAGAAGGGGAGGGGCTCATACAGTGAGGGAGAGGCTTATACAGCAGGGGAGGGGCTCATACAGCAGGGGAGGGGAATATACAGTGAGGGAGGGGCACATACAGTGAGGGAGGGGAATATACAGCAAGAATAGGAGCATGCAGCAGGGGAGGGGCTTATAAAGTGAGGGAGGGGAATATACAGCAAGAATGGGACCATGCAGCAGGGAAGGGGCTCATGCAGCAGGGAAGGGGAGCATGCAGCAGGGGAGGGGCTCATACAGCAGGAGAGGGGCTCATACAGCAGGGGAGGGGAATATACAGCGAGGGAGGGGCTTATACAGCAGGGGAGGGGCTCATACAGTGAGGGAGAAGCTTATACAGTGAGGGAGGGGCTCATGCAGCAGGGGAGGGGCTCATACAGCAGGGAAGGGGAATATACAGTGAGGGAGGGGACTATGCAGCAGGGGAGGGGCTCATACAGCAGGGAAAGGGCTCATGCAACAGGGAAGGGGCTCATGCAGCAGGGAAGGGGAGCATGCAGCAGGGGAGGGGCTCATACAGCAGGAGAGGGGCTCATACAGCAGGGGAGGGGAATATACAGCGAGGGAGGGGCTTATACAGCAGGGGAGGGGCTCATACAGTGAGGGAGAAGCTTATACAGTGATGGAGGGGCTCATGCAGCAGGGGAGGGGCTCATACAGCAGGGGAGGGGCTCATACAGCAGGGAAGGGGAATATACAGTGAGGGAGGGGCTTATACAGTGAGGGAGGGGACTATGCAGCAGGGGAGGGGCTCATACAGCAGGGAAAGGGCTCATGCAACAGGGAAGGGGCTCATGCAGCAGGGAAGGGGCTCATGCAGCAGGGAAGGGGCTCATACAGCAGGGAAGGGGAATATACAGTGAGGGAGGGGAATATACAGCAAGAATGGGACCACGCGGCAGGGAAGGGGAGCATGCAGCAGGGGAGGGGCTCATACAGCAGGGGAGGGGCTCATACAGCAGGGGAGGGGCTTATATAGCAGGAGAGGGGCTCATACAGCAGGGGAGGGGAATATACAGTGAGGGAGGGGGCCATGCAGCAGGGGAGGGGCTCATGCAACAGGGAAGGGCTCATACAGCAGGGGAGGGGGATATACAGTGAGGCAGGGGCTCATACAGCAGGGGAGGGGGATATACAGTGAGGGAGGGGACCATGCAGCAGGGGAGGGGCTCATACAGCAGGGGAGGGCTGATACAGCAGGGAAGGGGCTCATGCAGCAGGGAAGGGGCTCATACAGCAGGGGAGGGGAATATACAGTGAGGGAGGGGCTCATGTAGCAGCGGAGGGTCTCCTGCAGCAGGGGAGGGGCTCATGCAGCAGGGAAGGGGCTCATTCAGCAGGGGAGGGGGATAGACAGTGAGGGAGGGGCTCATACAGTGAGGGAGGGGAATATACAGCAAGAATAGGAGCATGCAGCAGGGGAGGGGCTTATACAGTGAGGGAGGGGACCATGCAGCAGGGGAGGGGCTCATACAGCAGGGGAGGGGAATATACAGTGAGGGAGGGGAATATACAGCAAGAATAGGAGCATGCAGCAGGGGAGGGGAGCATTCAAATGGGGAGGAAAGCACAGTGGGGGAGGTGGGGGGCATACAGCAAGTGAGGGGATGTACCTATAGCGGCCTGGATCTCAGGATAAAGGGGGATGTACCCTCGGCCCTGGAGTAATGGATTGTAGGATGACGCTTATATCACGTGTTGTTCCTCAGGACTGAACATCGGACCCGTGGTTGCTGGTGTCATAGGAGCTCGTAAACCCCAGTATGATATTTGGGGGAACACAGTAAACGTGGCGAGTCGCATGGACAGCACGGGAGTCCCTGAGCGGATTCAGGTGGGTCACTGGTGCAGCACTGTACATGTGATGCTGAGGTTTGGATCCTTTCGTTTGCTCAGTCCTCCTGTTGCGTTTCAGGTCACAGCCGATCTCCAGCAGGTCCTGGCCGCCTGTAACTACTCGCTGGAGTGCCGGGGGGTGGTCAAAGTGAAAGGCAAAGGGGAGATGACCACCTATTTTCTAAATGAAGGACCCTCTAGCAGTTAGCGGGAGAAGCTCAGTGACCACCATGCACCAAGACATGTGCAACCTACCCGCCGGCGAGGAGCCAACGCAGCTGCGCGCAGCCACTTGAACCAGGGGCTCCGGCCGGGTGTTTGACCAAAGATAACGCTCACGAACGTGTGAACTCCAGAGCGGGGAGACGAGCGCGGGACAGACATATTTATTGATTCACTGATTTCCTCTATGAAGGAAGGAATGTATTATGGTACCAGACCGACGGCAATGTACATGGCTCACTCGTAAAGGACTGAAATGCGTCAGAACCGTCCTGTGGCCTTTCCCTTGTGACCCTAGCGGCCACCAGACCCCGTTCTATGGGCTTCTCTTGGTACCTGATACCAGCTATGGCAGGAGCCCGATATCTCCATATTGGCACAGCAGGAGGCGCACAAATCCTGCTCCACAGGCGGCCTCCTCCCCGCGGCGGGTGACAGACACCGCGAGATCTGAACCTTTTGTAATTTTATTTTGTAATATTTTAGCGCAGAGAAAAAAAAAGCACAGATGATATATTTTGTAAATTCGATACAAAAGCCGACGCCGCGCGAACCGAGCACACGCCGCGTTTTCTGTAAAATCGCTTCTCATTACTTCATTTTCTGCATTTCTCTCGTTCCAGACCCGGCAGTTTTACTGGTAGCGAAATATACAGCAGAACCCACGTGTGCATAAAAACCGCCATATACAGCAGAACACACGTGTGCATAAAAACCGCCATATACAGCAGAACACACGTGTGCATAAAAATCCACCGTATACAGCAGGACACACGTGTGCATAAAAACCGTCATATACAGCAGAACACACGTGTGCATAAAAACCGCCATATACAGCAGAACACACGTGTGCATAAAAATCCACCGTATACAGCAGAACACACGTGTGCATAAAAATCCACCGTATACAGCAGAACCCACGTGTGCATAAAAATCCACCGTATACAGCAGGACACACGTGTGCATAAAAATCCACCGTATACAGCAGGACACACGTGTGCATAAAAATCCACCGTATACAGCAGAACCCACGTGTGCATAAAAATCCACCGTATACAGCAGGACACACGTGTGCATAAAAATCCACCGTATACAGCAGAACCCACGTGTGCATAAAAATCCACCGTATACAGCAGAACACACGTGTGCATAAAAATCCACCGTATACAGCAGAACCCACGTGTGCATAAAAATCCACCGTATACAGCAGAACCCACGTGTGCATAAAAATCCACCGTATACAGCAGACACACGTGTACATAAAATCCACCGTATACAGCAGGACACACGTGTACATAAAAATCCACCGTATACAGCAGGACACACGTGTACATAAAAATCCACCGTATACAGCAGGACACACGTGTGCATAAAAATCCACCGTATACAGCAGAACACACGTGTGCATAAAAATCCACCGTATACAGCAGAACACACGTGTGCATAAAAATCCACCGTATACAGCAGAACATACTTGGCCCGAAAATCACAAGCTATAGCGGAACGCACACACGTCCCAAATACCATGATATATGGCAGAACACGTGCACCAAAAAACCTCAATATACAGCAGGAAGCCCCCCCTCCCCCAAATACTGCAACATAGCTCCGTATGCACGTGTGTGCTGCCCACCGCAGTCTATGGAGGATGTATGGTACATTTTATGCCCAGGTGGCAGGGGGGATATTTAGCTGACGCAGTCACGTCACCGCCCGCGCTCAGCGTCTGGTCTCAGAGCGTAATAACAGTCCCCGGCACCTGCACAAATAAAATGCCTCAAAACCGCGGGTGATATGTCCAGCTTTCCATCATTTGTGGATTTAGGAGACACAATTGGATTTTTTTTCACAGAAACGACAAAAATGATGAGGCTATGGCGCCGCTGTATACCGTCCTCTGGTGAAGCTGCCGGTCTTTCTAAGATGCCCTCCATGTATCGCTATAGATTTCTCGTATCGAGTGTATTATTTATACTTCACTCCGTTCAATGCTTCCGTCTGCGCCCATCGCGGTAAACGCAGACCCCTCCCCCGCGTCCTGTAACCTCCGAACTGCGCTCGCGGCCTCACCTACTCTGGCGACGTCTTTTGTTGGTCATTTGGTGCAGCGTTGATTTCCCATGGAAACTATTTAAACATCCACATTAAATGCTGTTCTACTGGAGTCCTGTGGATTATTTACCTCCGCGTATGGGGCGCTTCATACTCCAGTCCCTGCAGAGCTGCACTCTCAATTCTGCTCATTACCTGTCATGTAAACTACACCCCCAAACAATGAAGCGGCAACCTGAGAGCTAACAAGAACTCGGCAGAATAGGGATTGCAGCTCCGGGGGGCACTAGAGTAGGAGAGGTGTACACCTTGTTCTAAATTATTATGCAAATTATATTTTTCTCATTGACCTAAATAATTGATGTAAATAACAGTCAGCAACATTCTCATGTTCTCAACGATCCAGAGGACAATTCTCATGTTATTGAACGAACCTCCTAATGATAACAATATTTTTTTTAAACATAAAAACCTTACATTGCACTGTTCCAAATTATTACGCACAGTAAGTTTCAAAACACTTTATAGGTTGTAAAGAACTGAAAATGGTCCTTTGTTGTGTTTGCAGCAGATTTACTGAAATCAAAAGCTGCCGTATTTCAATCAAACTTTTAACAGCATTTTAAAGAGGACCTTTAATCTGGTGAAACATTGTGAACTAAGTGTCATGATCTGTACAGCGGCGCCCGGGGATCTCACTGCACTTACTATTATCCCTGGGCGCCGCTCGGTTCTCCCGCTATGCCTCTCATAGTGTCACGACCATGCTCATGGTCGTGACTCAGGATCCGCATGCAGTTGCCTGCGGTTTGGTTTTATTGTCAACCACATGGTGAGGGCTGCTGTATGTTGCCTCACGTGTGGTTGCCGCTGGTAACATGGTTGTACTTGGCAGTATAGCAGCCTGAGCTGTTGCTGGGCAGCTTGCTGTCAAGTGCATGCGGTTACACCTGGTTGGGTGTGTGTATGTATGCACTTTGTATGTCTGGTGTGCACTAGGTGTTTATGTTAGGTGTGCACTGTGACTCTTCCCTTCACTGTGGCTGCCCGTGGCAACGTTTGGTTTAGTGTACATGTGGTGGCAGTGTTTCGGCCTTCTGACTGACTCCCAGGACATGGTTGCCACCCATGTCGTTGCCTGCGGTAACAGCTGCAGTGTGATCTTCTTTTGGACACTTCCCCTTTAAGTGGTTTCACTCCCTGGTTAGTGTTGGAAGGGTTAATTCCCTCTCCTGTGTGTGGCCACTTTGGGCTATAAAGCCTCTTTCGAGATCAGAAGTTAAGGGGTTCTTCAGCCATGCTTTGCTGGAGACACCCTCCTGGTAATTCCATCTGCCAGTGGGGGCCACCCTTGTGGTCATAAACAAATTGTTATGTATTGTTTATACACGATGTTATGAGGATGTGTTTGTGTGTCATGTCTATTCTTTGCAGCGTATGGTTTCCTGGTGTCCTGTGTGGTGTGTGTGCTCTGTCGTTTGTGTTTGTGGACAGCAGCACTGATACTTGGGTCACAGGCTCTGTGTCTGTGGCAGGTAAGTGTTAGTTCTAGTTGCACTTACCTGCCATTGCCATATGACTGTTTCGGTTTCCCCTGTCTTTATAGTTTGGCCATCTTTAGACTCCTATTTCTCCATGTCCAGGAGGAACAGGTACTCTACTCAGCTCCTAGCTTAGGGACCTGCGGAGGGCTAGTAGGGACCCGAGGTTCCAGAACATGAGCCCTCCTACCTTCAAGGTCGACTCCTGTCGCTAGGAGTTAGGGTCAGATTAGGGAAGCAATAGGGGGTGACCTGCTCCCTAATTCTGTGGTTCTGGCCAAGTCGTGACTACCATCCTCTGTCATCGCACGGCTGAGTGTTTTCCCCATCCTCAGCCGTGACACATAGACTCCGGTAAGTTCGGACATTGGGTTATAGTAGGAGGAAACTTCGGGGACTTGGTTATAGTAGGCAGAGACTTCTGGGACTTGGTTATAGTAGGAGGAGACTTCGGGGACTTGGTTATAGTAGGAGGAGACTTCGGGGACTTGGTTATAGTAGGAGGAGACTTCGGGGACTTGGTTATAGTAGGAGGAGACTTCGGGGACTTGGTTATAGTAGGAGGAGACTTCGGGGACTTGGTTATAGTAGGAGGAGACTTGGTTATAGTAGGAGGAGACTTCGGGGACTTGGTTATAGTAGGAGGAGACTTGGTTATAGTAGGAGGAGACTTCGGGGACTTGGTTATAGTAGGCAGAGACTTCTGGGACTTGGTTATAGTAGGAAGTGACTTCGGGCACTTGGTTATAGTAGCAGGAGACTTCGGAGACTTGGTTATAGTAGGCTGAGACTTCGGGGACTTGGTTACAGTAGGCGGAGACTTCGGGGACTTGGTTATAGTAGCAGGAGACTTCGGGGACTTGGTTCTAGTAGCAGGAGACTTCGGGGACTTGGTTATAGAAGCCGGAGACTTCGGGGACTTGGTTATAGAAGCCGGAGACTTCGGGGACTTGGTTATAGTAGGCGGAGACTTCGGGGACTTGGTTATAGTAGGAGGAGACTTCGGGGACTTGGTTATAGTAGGAGGAGACTTCGGGGACTTGGTTATAGTAGGAGGAGACTTCGGGGACTTGGTTATAGTAGGAGGAGACTTCGGGGACTTGGTTATAGTAGGAGGAGACTTCGGGGACTTGGTTATAGTAGGAGGAGACTTCGGGGACTTGGTTATAGTAGGAGGAGACTTCGGGGACTTGGTTATAGTAGGAGGAGACTTGGTTATAATGGGAGGAGACTACCAGAGACTTGGTTATAGTAGGAGGAGACTTCGGGGACTTGGTTATACTAGAAGGAGACTTCGGGGACTTGGTTATAGTAGGAGGAGACTTCGGGGACTTGGTTATAGTAGGAGGAGACTTCGGGGACTTGGTTATAGTAGGAGGAGACTTCGGGGACTTGGTTATAGAAGGAGGAGACTTCGGGGACTTGGTTATAGAAGGAGGAGACTTCGGGGACTTGGTTATAGTAGGAGGAGACTTCGGGCACTTGGTTATAGTAGGAGGAGACTTCGGGCACTTGGTTATAGTAGGCTGAGACTTCGGGGACTTGGTTACAGTAGGCGGAGACTTCGGAAACTTGGTTACAGTAGGCGGAGACTTCGGGGACTTGGTTATAGTAGCAGGAGACTTCGGGGACTTGGTTATAGTAGGCGGAGACTTCGGGGACTTGGTTATAGTAGGCGGAGACTTCGGGGACTTGGTTATAGTAGGCGGAGACTTCGGGGACTTGGTTATAGTAGGAGACTTCGGGGACTTGGTTATAGTAAGAGGAGACTTCGGGGACTTGGTTATACTAGGAGGAGACTTCGGGGACTTGGTTATAGTAGGAGGAGACTTCGGGGACTTGGTTATAGTAGGAGGAGACTTCGGGGACTTGGTTATACTAGGAGGAGGACTTGGTTATAATGGGAGGAGACTTCAGGGACTTGGTTATAGTAGGAGGAGACTTCGGGGACTTGGTTATAGTAGAAGACTTCGGGGACTTGGTTATAGTAGGAGGAGACTTCGGGGACTTGGTTATAGTAGGAGACTTCGGGGACTTGGTTATAGTAGAGGAGACTTCGGGGACTTGGTTATAGTGGCGGAGACTCGGGGACTTGGTTATAGTAGGAGGAGACTTCGGGGACTTGGTTATAGTTAGGAGGAGACATCGGGGACTGGTTATAGTAGAGGAGACTTCGGGACTTGGTTTATAGTAGGAGACTTCGGGGACTTGGTTATAAAAGGCGGAGACATCGGGGACTTGGTTATAGTAGGAGGAGACTTCGGGGACTTGGTTATAGTAGGAGGAGACTTGGTTATAATGGAGGAGACTTCAGGGACTTGTTATAGTAGGAGGAGACTTCGGGGACTGGTTATAGTAGGAGACTTCGGGGACTTGGTTATAGTAGGAGGAGACTTCGGGGACTTGGTTATAGTAGGCGGAGACTTCGGGGACTTGGTTATAGTAGGAGGAGACTTCGGGGACTTGGTTATAAAAGGCGGAGACTTCGGGGACTTGGTTATAGTTGACGGAGACTTCGGGGACTTGGTTATAGTAGGAGGAGACTTCGGGGACTTGGTTATAGTAGGAGGAGACTTCGGGGACTTGGTTATAGTAGGAGGAGACTTCGGGGACTTGGTTATAGTAGGAGGAGACTTCGGGGACTTGGTTATAGTAGGAGGAGACTTCGGGGACTTGGTTATAGTAGGAGGAGACTTCGGGGACTTGGTTATAGTAGGAGGAGACTTCGGGGACTTGGTTATAGTAGGCGGAGACTTCGGGGACTTGGTTATAGTAGGAGGAGACTTCGGGGACTTGGTTATAAAAGGCGGAGGACTTCGGGGACTTGGTTATAGTTGACGGAGACATCGGGGAATTGGTTATAGTAGGAGGAGACTTCGGGGACTTGGTATAGTAGGAGGCGACTTCGGGACTTGGTTATAGTAGGAGGAGACTTCGGGGACTTGGTTATAGTAGGAGGAGACTTCGGGGACTTGGTTATAGTAGGAGGAGACTTCGGGGACTTGGTTATAGTAGGAGGAGACTTCGGGGACTTGGTTATAGTAGGAGGAGACTTCGGGGACTTGGTTATAGTAGGAGGAGACTTCGGGGACTTGGTTATAGTAGGAGGAGACTTGGTTATAATGGGAGGAGACTTCAGGGACTTGGTTATAGTAGGAGGAGACTTCGGGGACTTGGTTATAGTAGTAGGAGACTTCGGGGACTTGGTTATAGTAGGAGGAGACTTCGGGGACTTGGTTATAGTAGGAGGAGACTTCGGGGACTTGGTTATAGTAGGAGGAGACTTCGGGGACTTGGTTATAGTAAGAGGAGACTTGGTTATAGTAGCAGGAGACTTCGGGGTCTTGGTTATACTAGGAGGAGACTTCGGGGACTTGGTTATAGTAGGAGGAGACTTCGGGGACTTGGTTATAGTAAGAGGAGACTTCGGGGACTTGGTTATAGTAGGAGACGACTTCGGGGACTTGGTTATAGTAGGAGACGACTTCGGGGACTTGGTTATAGTAGGCGGAGACTTTGGAGACTTGGTTATAGTAGGCGGAGACTTTGGGGACTTGGTTATAGTAGGAGGAGACTTCAGGGACTTGGTTATAGTAGGCGGAGACTTCAGGGACTTGGTTATAGTAGGCGGAGACTTCAGGGACTTGGTTATAGTAGGAGACTTCGGAGACTTGGTTATAGTAGGCGGAGACTTCGGGGACTTGGTTATAGTAGGAGGAGACTTCGGGGACTTGGTTATAGTAGGAGGAGACTTCGGGGACTTGGTTATAGTAGGCGGAGACTTCGGGGACTTGGTTATAGTTGGCGGAGACTTCGGGGACTTGGTTATAAAAGGTGGAGACTTCGGGGACTTGGTTATAAAAGGTGGAGACTTCGGGGACTTGGTTATAGTTGGCGGAGACATCGGGGACTTGGTTATAGTAGGAGGAGACTTCGGGGACTTGGTTATAGTTGGCGGAGACATCGGGGACTTGGTTATAGTTGGCAGAGACATCGGGGACTTGGTTATAGTAGGAGGAGACTTCGGGGACTTGGTTATAGTAGGAGGAGACTTCGGGGACTTGGTTATAGTAGGAGGAGACTTCGGGGACTTGGTTATAGTTGGCGGAGACATCGGGGACTTGGTTATAGTAGGAGGAGACTTCGGGGACTTGGTTATAGTAGGCGGAGACTTCGGGGACTTGGTTATAGTAGGAGGAGACTTCGGGGACTTGGTTATAGTAGGAGGAGACTTCGGGGACTTGGTTATAGTTGGCGGAGACATCGGGGACTTGGTTATAGTTGGCGGAGACATCGGGGATTTGGTTATAGTAGGAGGAGACTTCGGGGACTTGGTTATAGTAGGAGGAGACCTCGGGGACTTGGTTATAGTAGGAGGAGACTTCGGGGACTTGGTTATAGTAGGAGGAGACTTCGGGGACTTGGTTATAGTAAGAGGAGACTTCGGGGACTTGGTTATACTAGGAGGAGACTTGGTTATAATGGGAGGAGACTACCAGAGACTTGGTTATAGTAGGAGGAGACTTCGGGGACTTGGTTATAGTAGGAGGAAACTTTGGGGACTTGGTTATAGTAGGAGGAGACTTCGGGGACTTGGTTATAGTAGGAGGAGACTTGGTTATAATGGGAGGAGACTTCAGGGACTTGGTTATAGTAGGAGGAGACTTCGGGGACTTGGTTATAGTAGGAGGAGACTTCGGGGACTTGGTTATAGTAGGAGGAGACTTCGGGGACTTGGTTATAGTAGGAGGAGACTTCGGGGACTTGGTTATAGTAGGAGGAGACTTCGGGGACTTGGTTATAGTAGGAGGAGACTTCGGGGACTTGGTTATACTAGGAGGAGACTTGGTTATAATGGGAGGAGACTTCAGGGACTTGGTTATAGTAGGAGGAGACTTCGGGGACTTGGTTATAGTAGAAGACTTCGGGGACTTGGTTATAGTAGGAGGAGACTTCGGGGACTTGGTTATAGTAGGAGACTTCGGGGACTTGGTTATAGTAGGAGGAGACTTCGGGGACTTGGTTATAGTTGGCGGAGACATCGGGGACTTGGTTATAGTTGGCGGAGACTTCGGGGACTTGGTTATAGTAGGAGGAGACTTCGGGGACTTGGTTATAAAAGGCGGAGACTTCGGGGACTTGGTTATAGTTGGCGGAGACATCGGGGACTTGGTTATAGTAGGAGGAGACTTCGGGGACTTGGTTATAGTAGGAGGAGACTTGGTTATAATTGGAGGAGACTTCAGGGACTTGGTTATAGTAGGAGGAGACTTCGGGGACTTGGTTATAGTAGGAGACTTCGGGGACTTGGTTATAGTAGGAGGAGACTTCGGGGACTTGGTTATAGTAGGAGACTTCGGGGACTTGGTTATAGTAGGCGGAGACTTCGGGGACTTGGTTATAGTTGGCGGAGACATCGGGGACTTGGTTATAGTAGGAGGAGACTTCGGGGACTTGGTTATAAAAGGCGGAGACTTCGGGGACTTGGTTATAGTTGACGGAGACATCGGGGACTTGGTTATAGTAGGAGGAGACTTCGGGGACTTGGTTATAGTAGGTGGAGACTTCGGGGACTTGGTTATAGTAGGCGGAGACTTCGGGGACTTGGTTATAGTAGGAGGAGACTTGGTTATAATGGGAGGAGACTTCAGGTACTTGGTTATAGTAGGAGGAGACTTCGGGGACTTGGTTATAGTAGTAGGAGACTTCGGGGACTTGGTTATAGTAGGAGGAGACTTCGGGGACTTGGTTATAGTAAGAGGAGACTGGTTATAGTAGCAGGAGACTTCGGGGTCTTGGTTATACTAGGAGGAGACTTCGGGGACTTGGTTATAGTAGGAGACGACTTCGGGGACTTGGTTATAGTAGGAGGAGACTTCGGGGACTTGGTTATACTAGGAGGAGACTTCGGGGACTTGGTTATAATAGTAGGAGACGACTTCGGGGGACTTGGTTATAGTAGGAGACGACTTCGGGGACTTGGTTATAGTAGGAGACGACTTCGGGGACTTGGTTATAGTAGGAGACGACTTCGGGGACTTGGTTATAGTAGGAGACGACTTCGGGGACTTGGTTTATAGTAGGAGACGACTTCGGGGACTTGGTTATAGTAGGAGACGACTTCGGGGACTTGGTTATAGTAGGAGACGACTTCGGGGACTTGGTTATAGTAGGAGACGACTTCGGGGACTTGGTTATAGTAGGAGACGACTTCGGGGACTTGGTTATAGTAGGAGACGACTTCGGGGACTTGGTTATAGTAGGAGACGACTTCGGGGACTTGGTTATAGTAGGAGACGACTTCGGGGACTTGGTTATAGTAGGAGACGACTTCGGGGACTTGGTTATAGTAGGCGGAGACTTTGGGGACTTGGTTATAGTAGGAGGAGACTTCAGGGACTTGGTTATAGTAGGCGGAGACTTCAGGGACTTGGTTATAGTAGGAGACTTCGGAGACTTGGTTATAGTAGGAGGAGACTTCGGGGACTTGGTTATAGTAGGAGGAGACTTCGGGGACTTGGTTATAGTAGGCGGAGACTTCGGGGACTTGGTTATAGTAGGCGGAGACTTCGGGGACTTGGTTATAGTAGGCGGAGACTTCGGGGACTTGGTTATAGTAGGCGGAGACTTCGGGGACTTGGTTATAGTAGGAGGAGACTTCGGGGACTTGGTTATACTAGGAGGAGACTTCGGGGACTTGGTTATACTAGGAGGAGACTTGGTTATAATGGGAGGAGACTTCAGGGACTTGGTTATAGTAGGAGGAGACTTCGGAGACTTGGTTATAGTAGGCAGAGACTTCGGGGACTTGGTTATAGTAGGAGGAGACTTCGGGGACTTGGTTATAGTAGGCGGAGACTTCGGGGACTTGGTTATAGTAGGAGGAGACTTCGGGGACTTGGTTATACTAGGAGGAGACTTCGGGGACTTGGTTATACTAGGAGGAGACTTCGGGGACTTGGTTATACTAGGAGGAGACTTGGTTATAATGGGAGGAGACTTCAGGGACTTGGTTATAGTAGGAGGAGACTTCGGAGACTTGGTTATAGTAGGCGGAGACTTCGGGGACTTGGTTATAGTAGGAGGAGACTTCGTGGACTTGGTTATAGTAGGAGGAGACTTCGGGGACTTGGTTATACTAGGAGGAGACTTGGTTATAATGGGAGGAGACTTCAGGGACTTGGTTATAGTAGGAGGAGACTTCGGGGACTTGGTTATAGTAGGAGGAGACTTCGGGGACTTGGTTATAGTAGGAGGAGACTTCGGGGACTTGGTTATAGTAGGAGGAGACTTCGGGGACTTGGTTATAGTAGGCGGAGACTTCGGGGACTTGGTTATAGTAGGCGGAGACTTCGGGGACTTGGTTATACTAGGAGGAGACTTTGGGGACTTGGTTATACTAGGAGGAGACTTGGTTATAATGGGAGGAGACTTCAGGGACTTGGTTATAGTAGGAGGAGACTTCGGAGACTTGGTTATAGTAGGCGGAGACTTCGGGGACTTGGTTATAGTAGGAGGAGACTTCGGGGACTTGGTTATAGTAGGAGGAGACTTCGGGGACTTGGTTATAGTAGGCGGAGACTTCGGGGACTTGGTTATAGTAGGAGGAGACTTCGGGGACTTGGTTATAGTAGGAGGAGACTTGGTTATAACGGGAGGAGACTTCGGGGACTTGGTTATAGTAGGAGGAGACTTCGGGGACTTGGTTATAGTAGGCGGAGACTTCGGGGACTTGGTTATAGTAGGAGGAGACTTCGGGGACTTGGTTATAGTAAGAGGAGACTTGGTTATAGTAGCAGGAGACTTCGGGGTCTTGGTTATACTAGGAGACTTCGGGGACTTGGTTATAGTAGGAGGAGACTTCGGGGACTTGGTTATAGTAAGAGGAGACTTCGGGGACTTGGTTATAGTAGGAGACGACTTCGGGGACTTGGTTATAGTAGGAGACGACTTCGGGGACTTGGTTATAGTAGGAGACGACTTCGGGGATTTGGTTATAGTAGGAGACGACTTCGGGGACTTGGTTATAGTAGGAGACGACTTCGGGGACTTGGTTATAGTAGGAGACGACTTCGGGGACTTGGTTATAGTAGGAGACGACTTCGGGGACTTGGTTATAGTAGGAGACGACTTCGGGGACTTGGTTATAGTAGGAGACGACTTCGGGGACTTGGTTATAGTAGGCGGAGACTTTGGAGACTTGGTTATAGTAGGCGGAGACTTTGGAGACTTGGTTATAGTAGGCGGAGACTTTGGGGACTTGGTTATAGTAGGAGGAGACTTCAGGGACTTGGTTATAGTAGGCGGAGACTTCAGGGACTTGGTTATAGTAGGAGACTTCGGAGACTTGGTTATAGTAGGCGGAGACTTCGGGGACTTGGTTATAGTAGGAGGAGACTTCGGGGACTTGGTTATAGTAGGCGGAGACTTCGGGGACTTGGTTATACTAGGAGGAGACTTCGGGGACTTGGTTATACTAGGAGGAGACTTCGGGGACTTGGTTATACTAGGAGGAGACTTCGGGGACTTGGTTATACTAGGAGGAGACTTGGTTATACTAGGAGGAGACTTGGTTATAATGGGAGGAGACTTCAGGGACTTGGTTATAGTAGGAGGAGACTTCGGAGACTTGGTTATAGTAGGCGGAGACTTCGGGGACTTGGTTATAGTAGGAGGAGACTTCGGGGACTTGGTTATAGTAGGCGGAGACTTCGGGGACTTGGTTATAGTAGGAGGAGACTTCGGGGACTTGGTTATAGTAGGAGGAGACTTCGGGGACTTGGTTATACTAGGAGGAGACTTGGTTATAATGGGCGGAGACTTCGGGGACTTGGTTATAGTAGGAGGAGACTTCGGGGACTTGGTTATACTAGGAGGAGACTTCGGGGACTTGGTTATACTAGGAGGAGACTTGGTTATAATGGGAGGAGACTTCAGGGACTTGGTTATAGTAGGAGGAGACTTCGGGGACTTGGTTATAGTAGGAGGAGACTTCGGGGACTTGGTTATAGTAGGCGGAGACTTCGGGGACTTGGTTATAGTAGGCGGAGACTTCGGGGACTTGGTTATAGTAGGAGGAGACTTCGGGGACTTGGTTATACTAGGAGGAGACTTCGGGGACTTGGTTATACTAGGAGGAGACTTCGGGGACTTGGTTATACTAGGAGGAGACTTGGTTATAATGGGAGGAGACTTCAGGGACTTGGTTATAGTAGGAGGAGACTTCGGAGACTTGGTTATAGTAGGAGGAGACTTCGGAGACTTGGTTATAGTAGGCGGAGACTTCGGGGACTTGGTTATAGTAGGCGGAGACTTCGGGGACTTGGTTATAGTAGGAGGAGACTTCGGGGACTTGGTTATAGTAGGCGGAGACTTCGGGGACTTGGTTATAGTAGGCGGAGACTTCGGGGACTTGGTTATAGTAGGAGGAGACTTGGTTATAACGGGAGGAGACTTCAGGGACTTGGTTATAGTAGGAGGAGACTTCGGGGACTTGGTTATAGTAGTAGGAGACTTCGGGGACTTGGTTATAGTAGGAGGAGACTTCGGGGACTTGGTTATAGTAGGAGGAGACTTCGGGGACTTGGTTATAGTAGGAGGAGACTTCGGGGACTTGGTTATAGTAGGAGGAGACTTCGGGGACTTGGTTATAGTAGGAGGAGACTTCGGGGACTTGGTTATAGTAGGAGGAGACTTCGGGGACTTGGTTATAGTAGGAGGAGACTTCGGGGACTTGGTTATAGTAGGAGGAGACTTCGGGGACTTGGTTATAGTTGGCGGAGACATCGGGGACTTGGTTATAGTAGGAGGAGACTTCGGGGTCTTGGTTATACTAGGAGACTTCGGGGACTTGGTTATAGTAGGAGGAGACTTCGGGGACTTGGTTATAGTAAGAGGAGACTTCGGGGACTTGGTTATAGTAGGAGAAGACTTCAGGGACTTGGTTATAGTAGGAGAAGACTTCAGGGACTTGGTTATAGTAGGAGAAGACTTCGGGGACTTGGTTATAGTAGGAGGAGACTTCGGGGACTTGGTTATGGTAAGAGGAGACTTGGTTATAGTAGGAGGAGACTTTGGGGACTTGGTTATAGTAAGAGGAGACTTCGGGGACTTGGTTATAGTAGGAGGAGACTTGGTTATAGTAGGAGGAGATTTGGTTATAGTAGGAGGAGACTTCGAGGACTTGGTTATAGTAGGAGGAGACTTTGGGGACTTGGTTATAGTAGGAGACTTGGTTATAGTAGGAGGAGACTTCGGGGACTTGGTTATAGTAGGAGACTTGGTTATAGTAGGAGGAGACTTCGGGGACTTGGTTATAGTAGGAGGAGACTTTGGGGTCTTGGTTATACTAGGAGACTTCGGGGACTTGGTTATAGTAGGAGGAGACTTCGGGGACTTGGTTATAGTAGGAGGAGACTTTGGGGTCTTGGTTATACTAGGAGACTTCGGGGACTTGGTTATAGTAGGAGGAGACTTCGGGGACTTGGTTATAGTAGGAGGAGACTTTGGGGTCTTGGTTATACTAGGAGGAGACTTCGGGGACTTGGTTATAGTAGGAGCAGACTTGGTTATAGTAGGAGGAGACTTCGGGGACTTGTTCTAGTAAGAGGAGACTTCGGGGACTTGTTATAGTAAGAGGAGACTTCGGGGACTTGGTTATAGTAGGATGAGACTTGGTTATAGTAGGAGGAGACTTGGTTATAGTAGGAGGAGACTTCGGGGACTTGGTTATAGTAGGAGGAGACTTGGTTATAGTAGGAGGAGACTTCGGGGACTTGGTTATAGTAGGAGACTTGGTTATAGTAGGAGGAGACTTCGGGGACTTGGTTATAGTAGGAGGAGACTTTGGGGTCTTGGTTATACTAGGAGGAGACTTCGGGGACTTGGTTATACTAGGAGGAGACTTTGGGGACTTGGTTATACTAGGAGGAGACTTTGGGGACTTGGTTATACTAGGAGGAGACTTTGGGGACTTGGTTATACTAGGAGGAGACTTCGGCGACTTGGTTATAGTAGGCGGAGACTTCATTATAGTAGGCGGAGACTTCGGGGACTTGGTTATAGTAGGAGGAGACTTTGGGGTCTTGGTTATACTAGGAGGAGACTTCGGGGACTTGGTTATAGTAGGCGGAGACTTCGGGGACTTGGTTATAGTAGGCGGAGACTTTGGGGTCTTGGTTATACTAGGAGGAGACTTCGGGGACTTGGTTATAGTAGGCGGAGACTTTGGGGTCTTGGTTATACTAGGAGACTTCGGGGACTTGGTTATAGTAGGAGGAGACTTCGGCGACTTGGTTATACTAGGAGGAGACTTTGGGGACTTGGTTATAGTTGGAGGAGACTGCCCTTGTTCTCCTGGGAGTTGTTGGGAGAAGCAGACGCCCAGGAGAACAAGGGCAGACTCTGCCTACTATAACCCAGTGACCGAACATACAGGAGGGCATAGCAGGAGAACGGAGCAGCGCCCAGCAGTGGCCTGGGGTCAGGGGAGGATGGAGGCCACACCATGACCTTCTCTCCTGTTATCCCCATAGCAGCCATTAATGCAGAGGTAGTCTTTGCAGCATGAGATGGTGCATTGTGATGCATGAAGATGATTTTATTACGGAAAGTAGGGTTGTTGCGGGTATCGAAAAATCGATACCCAATCAATACTTTTTTACAAGTATCGATTCGGTACTGTGATTTGCACTTTTTCGATACTGGGCTGCGCAGCCCATTATCTCCTATGACACAACATGGCGCTCCGCCAGAAAGACAGTGGAGAAGGCGGGAGAGAGAAGGCGGGAGAGAGAGAGGGAGGGAGAAGGAGGGAGGGATTCCCTCCCTCCTATGACGCTAACGCCGCTGAGCCCAATGGAGTAAGCGGGCTCTGAAGATGCCTGCATCACTGCCACCAATGACTGTGCGTTTAATTAAAGGAGGAGGAGGGACGGGGGAGGTAATAAACTGCTGCGCCGTCTGACTCTGAGACTAGTGAGCGCTGAGTTCAGCGAACGACACCAGCGGCAGCGGAGCAGCCTCCTCCTCCGTCCTGACTAGAGTCACTTCACTCACACTTGTCTTGTGTGCTGCGCCGTCTAACTGAGACGAGTGAGCGCTGAGCTCAGTGAACGGCACCAGCGGCAGCAGAGCAGCCTCCTCCTCCGTCCTGACTCCTAACTGAGTACTCACGTTTGTCTCGTGTGCTGCGCCGTCTGACTGAGACGAGTGAGCGTCAGCCCGAGCCCCAGAGTCAGCGAGACTGAGCACTGAAAAGCAGCCAGCCCAGCATAGCAGGTACCTAGCCTAGCCCACAGCCAGACCCAGTGCAAGAGTGATGATTAGCCTGCCTCAAAATAAAGGCAGGCAAAAACCATATCTATAAGGAAGACAGCCAGCAAGATTTGGGGTTAATGTGACTCATTAACCCCAATCTTGCCACTACCCATGTTTTAAACATGATGGGGGGTCACTTATTTTTAATGTCAGGCTGGGCGCATGCTTTTGGAGTCTTTGGAATGGACCCCATGTGCCTCACATTAAGAGTAAGTGACCCCCAAAGTACCATCTAAGGCTACTTTCACACTAGCGTTCGGGCGGATCCGTTCTGAACGGATCCGCTCATAATAATGCAGACGGAGGCTCCGTTCAGAACGGATCCGTCTGCATTAAAATGGCAAAAAAAAAGCTAAGTGTGAAAATAGCCTCGGACGGATCCGTCCAGACTTTCAATGTAAAGTCAATAGGGGACGGATCCGCTTGAAGATTGAGCCACATTGTGGCATCTTCAAACGGATCCGTCCCCATTGACTTACATTGTAAGTCTGGACGGATCCGCACGGCCAGGCGGACACCCGAACGCTGCAAGCAGCGTTCAGCTGTCCGCCTGTACGTGCGGAGGCGAGCGGAGCGGAGGCTGAACGCCGCCAGACTGATGCAGTCTGAGCGGATCCGCTCCATTCAGACTGCATCAGGGCTGGACGGCTGCGTTCGGGTCCGCTCGTGAGCCCCTTCAAACGGAGCTCACGAGCGGACCAGCGAACGCTAGTGTGAAAGTAGCCTCAGACGGATCCGTCCAGACTTTACATTGAAAGTCAATGGGGGACGGATCCGTTTGAAGATTGAGCCATATTGTGTCATATTCAAACGGATCCGTCCCCATTGACTTACATTGTAAGTCTGGACGGATCTGTTTGCCTCCGCACGGCCAGGCGGACATCAGAACGCTGCAAGCAGCGTTCAGGTGTCCGCCTGCGGAGCGGAGGACAAACGCTGCCAGACTGATGCATTCTGAGCGGATCCACGTCCACTCAGAATGCATTAGCGCAGTACGGATGTGTTCGGGGCCGCTTGTGAGAGCCTTTGAACGGAACTCACAAGCGGAGCCCCGAACGCTAGTGTGAAAGTAGCCTAACATAATAGGCAACATAGGGTTAATGTCAGTTGCAGAATACAGGTCATTATTAATATGAGGCACATAGATTGAATTCATAAGACTGTGCTGCCAAATAGCAAGTGACTGTTGTAGCTCATACATTATCCCCATGTTGACCATTATGCAAGAATATGAATATAGTTGATGATAGGGTTATTTCATTATTATGAGGCACATGGGGGAGGTTTGTCACCAGGAACGGTTGGACCTGTGCAATTGTGCATCACAATTAGGGTCCATTCACACGTCCTGTTTTTTTCCATCCTGAAAAACGGTCCGTTTTTTGCGGATCCGTTGTTCCTGAAAATGTTTCCGTATGTCATCCGTTTTTTGCGGATCCGCAAAAAACGGGAGCATGTATACATTTCAATAATCAAATAAAGTTGTTTGGATTTCTTTGGAAAAAAATTGGAAAAAAAAAAAAAAAAAAAAAAAATTTGTTATGTGTTTCCAGGAACGGAATCCGCAAAAAACGGATGACATACGGAATGACATCCGAATGTCATCCGTTTTTTGCGGATCCATTGACTTTGTATTGTACCAGGATCCGATTTTTCAGGACAAGAATAGGACATGTTTTATATTTAAACGGACATGCGGAACGGAACAACGGAAACGGACAGCACACATTGTGCTGTCCGATTTTTTCCAGGACCCATTGAAAATGAATGGGTCCAGATCTGGTCCTGATCTGTTCCTGAAAAAACGGAACAGATCAGGAAAGAAAAAACGGACGTGTGAATGGACCCTAACCCTTTGATGTAACGTGGCCCCAGCACCACAACGTATATCATGTAGCAGCTGACCTCAGCCTCTTGCAACCCCAATCTGTGTTGTTTTTTGTGAAGCCCATTCCCCCTCCCCAACCACCACCACCACCCCCACCCCACCTAGTGAATGAGGTGGTTTAAAGGGGTTCTGCACTTTCATTTAACTGATCTATCCTCTGGATAGATCATCAGCTTCTGATCGGCGGGGGTCCGACACCCGGGACCCCCGCCGATCAGCTTTTTGAGAAGGCAGCGGCGCTCCAGCAGCGCCACGGCTTTATCACTGTTTACTGCCGGCCCAGTGACATCACAACTAGCGTGGGCGGGGCTAAGCTCTTCACTTGAATGGAGCTTAGCCCCGCCCACGCTAGTTGATACTAGTCGTGAGTAGAGTTGTTGCGATACCAATTTTTTGATTCGGTTTCGATACCATGAAAAAGTATTGCGATACTCGATACCATTCGATACCACGCGAAAAAAATAAACAAAAAAAGCCACGTGCATTCCTCATTTTTAAAAATGGCGAATCGCGCAGTTTTTATTTTATTTTTTCTGTTCCGGCATTCACCACCTAGATTTTTTTTTATATATTTTAATAGTTTGGACTTTTCTGACGTGGCGATGTAATATGTTTATTATTTAAATATTTTATATGTGAAATTGGGAAAAGGGGGTGATTTATACTTCATATTTTAGTGTTTTTTGTTTGTTTTTTTTACACTTTTTATTTAATGACTATTTTCCCCTTAGGGGCTAGAACCTGGGATCTTTCATCCCTTTTCCTATTCAGCCTGATAGATCTCTATTAGGGTGAATAGGACTCCACACTGTCCCTGCTGCTCTGTGCACACAGCATCAGGGATGTTACCATGGCAACCAGGGCTTCTGTAGCGTCCTGGCTGCCATGGTAACCGATCGGAGCCCCAGGCTTACACAGCTGGGGCTCCGATCAGAAGCTGCCACTGCACCACCAATGAGGGGGGGGGGGGGGGGGGGAAGAGGTCCCTGTGGCCACTGCCACCAATGATTTTAATACTGGGGGGTTGAGAGGGGCCGGCACACTGTGCCACTAATGATTTTAATGGGATGGGTGGGTTGAGGGGGGGGGGGGGCAATGATAACTACCTCTTTATACAGGAGGCGGGTACTGGCAGATCAGCGGCAGTTAACTGCCGCTGATCGCAGCTCCCTGTCAGGGGCAGGGTGCCGGCAATGCGATTCTGCTGCCAGCACCCGCCTCCTGTATGTGTTAAAGACTGACTACTGTATATGAGTCCAGACTTTCACTATCAGGCCACACAGAGCGGCGCCCAGCAATGTCCCAGCACTCACCATTAGTCCTGGGCGCCGCTCCGTTCGCCTGCAGTGCTCCATTACTGTCTCCTGTCCTGCTCCACATGCTGCTGATTACTATCGGAGCGATGGGAGGAGACATCAGATTCACTAGTGGGCGTTCCTTCTCCCTGGCTGTAGCGCTGTCCAATCGCAGCGCAGGGAGAAGGAACGCCTACTAGTGAAGCTGATGTCTCCTCCCATCGCTCCGATAGTAATCAGCAGCATGTGGAGCAGGAGAGGAGACAGTAATGGGGCACTGCAGGCGAACGGAGCGGCGCCCAGGACTAATGGTGAGTGCTGGGGCATCGCTGGGCGCAGCTCTGTGTTGAAATAATCCTATCATTGGTGGCGCAGTGCGCCCGCCCCTCCTCCGCCCCTCTCTTCTCATTGCCGGCGCCGCCCCTCCTCCGCCCCTCGCTTCTCATTGCCGGCGCTGCCCCTCCTCCGCCCCTCGCTTCTCATTGCCGGCGCTGCCCCTCCTCCGCCCCTCGCTTCTCATTGCCGGCGCTGCCCCTCCTCCGCCCCTCGCTTCTCATTGCCGGCGCTGCCCCTCCTCCGCCCCTCTCTTCTCATTGCCGGCGCCGCCCCTCCTCCGCCCCTCGCTTCTCATTGCCGGCGCTGCCCCTCCTCCGCCCCTCGCTTCTCATTGCCGGCGCTGCCCCTCCTCCGCCCCTCGCTTCTCATTGCCGGCGCTGCCCCTCCTCCGCCCCTCTCTTCTCATTGCCGGCGCCGCCCCTCCTCCGCCCCTCGCTTCTCATTGCCGGCGCTGCCCCTCCTCCGCCCCTCGCTTCTTATTGCCGGCGCTGCCCCTCCTCCGCCCCTCGCTTCTCATTGCCGCCCCTCCTCCGCCCCTCGCTTCTCATTGCCGCCCCTCCTCCGCCCCTCTCTTCTCATTGCCGGCGCCGCCCCTCCTCCGCCCCTCGCTTCTCATTGCCGGCGCTGCCCCTCCTCCGCCCCTCGCTTCTCATTGCCGGCGCTGCCCCTCCTCCGCCCCTCGCTTCTCATTGCCGCCCCTCCTCCGCCCCTCGCTTCTCATTGCCGCCCCTCCTCCGCCCCTCGCTTCTCATTGGTGGCAGCGGCAGCAGCAGCAGCACAGGGGGAGGGAGGACAGCTTCCTTCTCCCCGTGCTGCTGAGAGAGAACATGAGCGCGCCGATAGCAGCGCGCTCATGTTCAGAGATACTAGGCTGCGCAGAAGCGCAGCCCAGTATCGAAAAAACGGAAATCCCGGTATCGTATCGATACCGGGACAAAAGTATCGATTGGGTATCGAAATTTCGATACCCGCAACAACCCTAGTCGTGAGGTGACGTCAGTGGGCCGGCGGTAAACAGTCAAACAGTGATAAGGCCGTGGCGCTGCTGGAGTGCCGCTGCCTTCTCAAACAGCTGATCGGCGGATGTCCAACCCCCACCAATCAGAAGCTGATGATCTATCCAGAGGATAGTTAAATAAAAGTGCAGAATCCCTGTAAGCCATTGAAAAATATGCATAATTTTTTTTCACAACTAGAACCACACTGACCGACCTAAAATCATGTGGCCATTGTGCGACAAGCAAATCACTATGAAGTTGAGAGACACTGTGAACAATGCAGCAATGTGAGTTGTTACTAGTACTGCACCACTACATGCTGTAAGGGCTCTTTGACACGAGCGGATCCCGAGCATGGAATCCACTGCGTGATAAACAGCCAAGCCCTGCTCCGGACAGCAGAATCACTGAGAGCAGTAACATAATTGATAATGCTCCGCGCCTCTCTGTGATCTTTTTACTATATAATCACGGTGACAACTTTATCTCACTGTGATTTTGGAGTAAAAAGATGACAGAGCAGCATGGAGCTTTATCAATTATGTTACTGCTCTGCTGTCCGGATCCGGAACAGGGTTTGGCTCTCTTTCACACACAGTGGATTACCCGCACGCACAGCATCCACTCATGTGAAAGAGCCCTAATGGTTCCACTTGTTCTAGGCGCAGTGAAAACAAAGAAGCCATGGATATGGATACACCATCGCCGTCAATGAAAGATGCAGAACTTGTGTGCCTGTCACATCCGCCACTTGTAGAAAAGAAGGCCTCAGCAAGGACGCGGAGTGAAGTGTGGGCATATTTTGCCTACATCGCCGGTGAAGACGGGCAGCCAACAGACACAGAAAAACCTGTCTGCAAAAGGTGTTACAAATCTCTCCATTGCAAAGCAGGAAACACCAGCAACTTGGCTAAGCATTTGGCAGACAATCACCCTGACCTCTACAATGAGCTGAAAACTCGACAGGTTAGGCAATTTTAAGTCTACCCTACCTACCCATGCTCTCTTCTTAAAGAGGTTGTCTCACTTAAGCAAATGGCTTATCATGTAGAGAAAGAGGAATACCTTGAAGGCACTTACTAATGTATTGTGATGATTGTCCATATTGCCTCCTTTCCAGGCTGCATTCATTTTTCCATCTCATTATACACTGCTTTTTTTCCATGGTTGCAAATCACGACCACCCTGCAATCTAGCAGCAGTGGTCGTGCTTGCATTGCAGGGTAGCTGTAACCGTAACCCCTGGAAATGAGCATTGTATAGGGTAATGGAAAAATTGAATGAAGCCAGAAACGAGGGCAATATGGAGAATCACAGCACATAGGAAGAGTCTTGTTTTGTATTCACTTTATCTACAGGATAAATGCTATTATCTGAAGTGAGTTTATTTTAAGTGATGAATGATGATTGACTTCTATTTTCCTTACATAGAAGAAGAAGCAAATCCATTCTACATCATCCAAAAATAAACCCACCCAGGCTACTACCATTATATCTGTGCTTGAAAGACAGCGGAAATATGGCAAAGACTCCAAAGAAGCGCAGAGACTAAACAAAGCTGTTGCCGAGTACATCTGCATGGACCAAGTGCCTGTATATACGGTTGAGAAAACTGGATTCAGAAACCTGGTACAGCAGTTAGACAGAAAGTATGATATGCCTGGGAGATACTACTTCGTGTATACAGAAATACCAACACTCTACACGGAGATCAGAAGAGTGGTTGAGGCACAACTGGTTGAGGTTCCATTCTTTGCTTGCACTACAGACCTCTGGACAAGCAGAGCTACAGATGCATTCATGGCCCTCACCATTCACTTTATAACGGAAGAATGGGAGATGCAGTCTTGGTGTTTAGGCTGTACGGCTCTGTACACAGATCATACTGCTGACAGTTTGCATGAAGCATTTGAGGAATCCTTAACTGAAGACTGGAAACTGGACATATCCAAAATGTCTGGATTAACAACCGATAATGCCTCTAACAACATCAGAGCGTTTGAAGAATACAGCTGGGTCCCATGTTTTGGTCACAATTTGCACCTGGCAGTAAACAAAGCCCTGGATATTGACAGAGTGGCGGCGTGTCTCTCAAGGTTACGCAAGACCGTCTCTGCGTTCTGCCGATCAAATAAAATGAGCCGATCACTGAAAGAAAAACAAAAGGCACTTCATATACCCGAACACAAGCTTATTCACGATGAACCGACCCGGTGGAATTCCATTTATGATATGGTGGAGAGGTTCTGTGAACAGCAACAAGCTGTCTGTGCTGTCCTGGCAGAGAACCGGAAAAAATGGTATCTTATGCCAAAGGACAATGATGTCACCATTCTGGAGACCGTCAGAGATGTGCTCGCACCAATGAGCGATTTTACTGATGCGTTAAGTGGAGAGAAAGATCCAACCCTGTCTTCTGTTCTTCCTTTGACATGGAAAATATATGCATGTGCATCGGAGGAGGAATCTGACAGTATCCTTGCCAGAGAAATGAAACAGAGGGTCATAGATGACATGAAAAAGAGGTACCAAAGCAAGAAGTTGCAACTCATTCTCAACACTGCCACATATCTAGATCCAAGATTTAAGGACTCATTTGTGTCTATTCAAGATGAAGTAAAAGAAGAGCTTCTACAAAGAGCATCCATTCTTCAGCTACCAGCAAGTTGCGGAGCAGAACAGAAAGATGAAGAAGAACATGCAGTGGCACAAGTCCCTAAGAAAAAAAAAAACGATCTCAAAAGCTTGTTGGCCAACATTGTGACGGAAAAAAGGGGGTCAGCCTCAGCAGGTGGTTCTGTGTGTACCGAAGATACATCATCTGACAAAAGCCCTACAGCAATGCTTTGCAATGACTTCTTCTTGTACAAACAGATGAAAGAAATTAGTCCAGAAGAAGACCCACTAGCCTGGTGGAGGAGAAATGCCCCAAGTCTGCCAGTTCTTGCCCATTTTGCAAAAGCGTATCTATGCATTCCCGCCTCTAGTTGTGCATCAGAACGAGTATTCAGTACTTCGGGCCTAATCTGCAGTCCAAGAAGAATGAGGTTGAATGAAGACCATATCAACAAACTTGTTTTTCTGGCTAAGAACCTCAAACAGGCAAAGAAATTCCCAACCGCAGCTTAGGCTTCATTCACACATCCGCAACGTGTTTTGCGGATCCACGGAGCCGCAAAACACGGAAAGCAGCAATGTGCGTTCCACATTTTGCAGACTGCACATTGCCGGTACTAATAGAATATGCCTGTATTTGTCCGCAATTGCGGACAAGAATAGGACATGTTCTATTTTTTTCGGGAACGGAATTGCGGACCCAGAAGTGCGGGTCTGCAATTCTGTGTCCGGGAAGCACATCGTGCTGCCTCATAGAAATGAATGGGTCCGCAATTTCATTTCGCATTTTGCGGAATGGAATTGCGGACCCACTCATTTCTATTGGGCAGCACGATGTGCTGCCCGGATCCGGAATTGCGGATCTGCACTTCCAGGTCCGCAATTCAGATCCCGAAAAATATAGAACATGTCCTATTCTTGTCCGCAATTGCGGACAAGAACAGGCATTTTCTGTTAAGTGACTGCGATGTGTGGTCCACAAAATGCAGAACGCACATCGCCGATGCCGTATTTTGCGGATCCGTGGATCTGCAAAACACAATGATGTGTGAATGGACCCTTAGTCTGTCATTTCAGAACTGGCCATGTTTTAGTTTGTGTTATTTATTTTTTGTAGTTTTATGATAGTAGGGTGCCATGGAAGGGTTTGTCTGGGATTTTGATATTGCTGGCCTATGCCAGGCGAGATAGGTCATCAGTATCTGATCGGTGGGGGTCTGACTCCTGGCACCACCACTTACTCTTGATCAGCTGTGAAGAGGCTATGGTACTCTGGTGAACGCTGCAGCCGCATAATTTACCAGGCAGGCACAGACTCGCCAGAGCTCCATCGACTCTTCAAACAGCTGATCACTGTATCTGTAAAAATGAGGACCTACCTCTAGTACAGGGATCAGCCATCTTCAGCACTCTAGCTGCCGTGAGTGAAACTATACAACTCCCAGCATGCAAACATGCTTGACTGTTCTTTTAACTCCCACAGAAGTGAATGAAGCATTCTGGGAGTTGTAGTTTCTGAACAGCTGGAGTGCCGGAGGTTGCTGATCCCTGCTCTAGTATGACAGTTCTCAGTTTTAGTAATTTCTGTTTTTAGTAAAATACTTACATTCTCTGGCTGCACAGTGTGCATTTTAATGCAATTCAGGAAGACCATCTTTCCATATCTTGTCTATAAGACCTGACCTGCACACGAACGTGTGCGTCCCGTGCTTCCGTTCCGCACCATTTTAAATCTCCGGATTTGTGGACCCATTCAAGTCAATGGTCCCGCATCCGTGATGCGGAATGCAAACGGAAGGAACGATGCCCGTGTATTGCGGATCCACATATGCAGTCCACAATACGGCAACGGGACACCTACGGTCGTGTGCAGGAGGCCTTATTCCTGGTAGAAGTTTATGAATAAAAGGTACAAAAAATACATTGGGTGGCGGATGCTACCAGTCTCATCCTACTTGTACAGTCTGACACTGGAGGGACATGGTGCTCAACTCATACCAGCTCCAATACAAACTTCTAGCTGGAATAATAGTGTGTCAGAAAACCATGTGAACTGGGTATCCAAAAACATAACTTTTACTATGTATTTTTAAAATAGGTGTATAGAATAAACCACATAGTTGTGAGACAAAATGCAAATAAATAAGAATGCCACTTGCTAATTCCACAAGGTTAATGGAAAAGAAAAAAGGGTGGATCTTACCACATCCAGTAGAGATTGGATCTACACCTAGTGGCGTAATGGTCCTTTTGTTGAATGGTAGAAGGACACTTGTGACCGGGACTCTTGTGGTTAACGGCAATTGTTGGTTCTCCTATTGTGCCCTGAAAATAAAGCCCTACCTATGAGGAGGGTCAGGGGCTAAACAGGTTATCTGCCTAACAGACACAAAGCACCCACCCCGTCCCCGAATCCCCGAGAGGGGCGACCCCGTACGGAACCTGTCCCTGACTGTATTGGGGCCTAATCCCTAATTGTACCCTATAGAGTTAGACAGAGCCCTACATGCCATGTTTCCTCCCGAATTGCCGGAACTCATTGTGGACTTCAATGAACTTTAAGGGAATACTGAGAAAGAGAAAAAGAGGGAAACACAGAATGTTGGTCACTAACAATCCTAGGTGACGGACTACACAGAGTTCTGTTTCTTCCCCATGCTGCTTGAACATGGTGCTCTGCTTAATAACGTGGAACACCCTCCGTTAGTTGCGTTTCCTTAAATTAGGCTCAACTGCCAATCTGATTACCACGGGCGTCCGAGATGGTGTCTCCGGGCTCTTTTGATCACTGAATACAATGCCGTCCATGAGTTACGCCTCATTCACACGTCAGCGTTCCACGGACAGCGCACGTCCCCGTTCATTTTAATGTGTGTATTCAGACATCTGTGTTTTAGCGCAGTCCGTGTTTTCAGCACGGATGCACGCTCTATTTTTTCTGTGTTCACGGATCCATCACGTCCATTATAGTCTATAGGTCCGTGAATACCACGGATGCCATCCGTGCTGCATCCGTGTTTCCCGGATCATTAGGAAGAGATGCTTTGAAAGTTATTTTTCAGCTGTTTAGTGTCAGTGAAACACAGATGACACACGGACAGCAAAAAACGGACACCCGGATCCTTCACGGATGCATCACTGACCACCTGCTCACGGATTTGAGCACGGACACGGACGTGTGAACGAGGCTTTAAACTGAAAAACAAAATATTTAATCTTTGTGACACTTAAATAGAAGTTGCATAATAATTTGGAGCAGGGTGTATGGAGGCATTGGTGGGTCTTCAGAGAACCTGAATTATTGGGGGGAGAGGAAACTGAGAATAAAAAACAGGCATTACTATGTAAATGCAGCTCTGGATGTGAGTGGAGAAGACAGAAGATCATTCAGGCTACAGCGAGATGGGACCGGAGCCACAACCTGAGCCGACAGCGCGACCACCGCAAACCACAGGGGTGTTACATGAGCATGACAGGACCATATACACACCATGCCATATGTGCGCACCCACTAATCTGAAGGGGTTAAACACTTAAGGGGATGCGTCTGTAAGAGAAAATACGTATTGTTTAAATAAGGTTAGATGTCATGCACACGGCCGCAGACACCGCCCGTGTATTCCGCATATTTCTCGCCGACGATACAGACCAGAACGTGTTCTATAATCTGCAGAATTAAAAAACGGACGTGTGCACGTCTGCATAGAAACGAGTGGGTCAGTGCGCTATCCGCAAAATATGGAGCGAGCACATGGATGAAAAGACAGTCGTGTGCATGAGGCCTTACATCCATGTTAAAGAATTTTTGGTGTTATTTTTAATTTTCCATGTCACTCTCTTTAAAATAAATAAAATAAATCCTGCAGTTCTCACACTGACCACTAGGCCTAATAGGCGCCTCTTCTTGGTCTGTGCAAATCACTTCTCAGTAGTCATCTCCTCATCATTACAGGCAAGATTACAACAAAAGGTATCAATTATATATATATAGATAACACAGGATCCACCATTCACAATAAGCAATATCACAGCTTATCTGCTCCCCCTCCCTGCACAGGTCACAGAGCATGCCTGGAAATCGCTGCATGTTAGTCACGGAGTCAGCTCCTATGGCCCGTGTGGCTGATGGGTGACAGGTTTCCGATGTACCAGGAGATGGCGCAGCCCCGATAAGGTGGATTATTATAGGGTAAAGGCTCTATGCTACCACTGCAAATGTAGTAAGGTGCTAAAAACAAAGTGCCGCCTGATGCCTATAGGACGTCCACACCGTCAGGGGGCGAAACGATGAGAAAACAGTTCTGAGTAAAGGATAAGCTCGATCAGATCCACGGAGCTGCCACACAGAGGCCACGTGTATCGATGCACTGCAGCCACCCTCCGGTGCTCTTTGCATGGAGCTAATGTTCTCTAAGAATCTACCGTCCTGGGGTCTGCGGGGGGGGGTTCACCGTTCTGGGGGTTCAGTCTGCTGCGGGGGGTTCACAGTCCTGGGGGTTCAGTCTGCTGCGGGGGGTTCACCGTCCTGGGGTCTGCGGGGGGGGGTTCACCGTCCTGGGGGTTCAGTCTGCTGCGGGGGGTTCACCGTCCTGGGGGTCTGCGGGGGGTTCACAGAATTTATTCATCTCCAGGTCCAGCTCCGTTTTTAACCTTTCTTTAGTGCTATTAAACCACCACTGATGACATCACACTGGGGGAGGGGGGGGGGGGGAGTCATAGACCGCGGATCAGACAGCTGAGAGTCTGCAGGGTGATGAAGAGTTAATTCTTCCAGATTAGAACAGTAAGGCCTCATGCACACGAACGTGCCGTTTTTTGCGGTCCGCAAAAAAAGGATGCCGCCCGTGTGCCTTCCGCAATTTGCGGAACGGAACAGGAGGCCCATTATAGAGATGCCTATTCTTGTCCGCAAAACGGACAAGAATAGGACAGAATTTTTGCGGGACCACGGAACGGAGCAACGGATACGGACAGCACACAGAGTGCTGTCCACATCTTTTGCGGACCCATTGAAATGAATGGTTCCGTATACGGAACGCAAAAAATGTTCCGTGTGAATAAAGTAGAAAACATTATCAGTGCAAAGAATCTGCAGCGTTCCCGAGCGTCATACAGAGTCACCCGGCTCGCTGCAGTCCTATGTAAATAAAGCTTCATCCGTGTATATTCAAAGGTTCCACTACTTTCTGACAGACTTACTTTTTCACAATTTTTAAGACGACTGCTTGCTGTCAGTGAACATTCTTTGGTCGGTGGTACAGGGCTCTTCATCAGATTTTCACGATGGGGCGAGATCTGTTCAGAATCATTTTATTGGTTAGAATCAAACTGCCTTACAAAGGCAATAACTCAGGCGGCGACGGGACCAGTAAACTGTAGGCAGCATTGGCGCAGATGCCACGTGTGAGGATCCCACGCCACGGCTGCAAAAAACCCCAAAACAGGTAAAAAAAAAAAAAAACTAAAAACAGGCAGTTAACAAGGAATTGGTCCACTTCTTCCTGCAGCGCAGTGGGCGGGGCTAGATCAGACGTTATAATCGGGTGATTTACTTTGTGGCTGCCGCATTCGGATCTGCAGAGTTGTGAAAGCTCCGACGGTGACGTGGAAGAAGAGCTGCCAGAGGTTGCGCAGTTCGTGCAGGTACATGTTACACAGGCAGATCAGGCCGAACGCCAGGAATGACTTTGTGTTCCTCCAGCTCGTGCTGTACGCGAACAAGTAACACTGCGAAAAAAACACACAGAGCGGCCTCAACGCCTGCGCCAAAAACACACAAGATGACAAACCGCTGGTCAAAACGGTAAGAAACACATTTCTGCTGCTCACACCAAGAGGCGCCTGTATGTGCGGAGCTCCCCCTAGTGGTGGCTGTATATACATCTGTATGTGAGGAGCTCCCCCTAGTGGTGGCTGTATATACATCTGTATGTGAGGAGCTCCCTCTAGTGGTGGCTGTATATACATCTGTATGTGAGGAGCTCCCCCTAGTGGTGGCTGTATATACATCTGTATGTGAGGCGCTCCCCCTAGTGGTGGCTGTATATACATCTGTATGTGAGGAGCTCCCTCTAGTGGTGGCTGTATATACATCTGTATGTGAGGAGCTCCCCCTAGTGGTGGCTGTATATACATCTGTATGTGAGGAGCTCCCCTTAGTGGTGACTGTATATACATCTGTATGTGAGGAGCTCCCCCTAGTGGTGGCTGTATATACATCTGTATGTGAGGAGCTCCCCCTAGTGGTGGCTGTATATACATCTGTATGTGAGGAGCTCCCCCTAGTGGTGACTGTATATACATCTGTATGTGAGGAGCTCTCCCTAGTGGTGGCTGTATATACATCTGTATGTGAGGAGCTCCCCCTAGTGGTGACTGTATATACATCTGTATGTGAGGAGCTCCCTCTAGTGGTGGCTGTATATACATCTGTATGTGAGGAGCTCCCTCTAGTGGTGGCTGTATATACATCTGTATGTGAGGAGCTCCCCCTAGTGGTGGCTGTATATACATCTGTATGTGAGGAGCTCCCTCTAGTGGTGTCTGTATATATATATCTGTATGTGAGGAGCTCCCTCTAGTGGTGGCTGTATATACATCTGTATGTGAGGAGCTCCCTCTAGTGGTGACCGTATATACATCTGTATGTGAGGAGCTCCCCCTAGTGGTGGCTGTATATACAACTGTATGTGAGGAGCTCCCTCTAGTGGTGACCGTATATACATCTGTATGTGAGGAGCTCCCTCTAGTGGTGGCTGTATATACATCTGTATGTGAGGAGCTCCCCCTAGTGGTGACTGTATATACATCTGTATGTGAGGAGCTCCCTCTAGTGGTGGCTGTATATACATCTGTATGTGAGGAGCTCCCCCTAGTGGTGACTGTATATACATCTGTATGTGAGGAGCTCCCTCTAGTGGTGACTGTATATACATCTGTATGTGAGGAGCTCCCTCTAGTGGTGGCTGTATATACATCTGTATGTGAGGAGCTCCCCCTAGTGGTGGCTGTATATACATCCGTATGTGAGGAGCTCCCTCTAGTGGTGACCGTATATACATCCGTATGTGAGGAGCTCCCTCTAGTGGTGACTGTATATACATCTGTATGTGAGAAGCTCCCCCCTAGTGGTGGCTGTATATACATCTGTATGTGAGGAGCTCCCCCTAGTGGTGGCTGTATATACATCTGTATGTGAGGAGCTCCCCCTAGTGGTGACTGTATATACATCTGTATGTGAGGAGCTCCCCCTAGTGGTGACTGTATATACATCTGTATGTGAGGAGCTCCCTCTAGTGGTGGCTGTATATACATCTGCATGTGAGGAGCTCCCCCTAGTGGTGACTGTATATACATCTGTATGTGAGGAGCTCCCCCTAGTGGTGACTGTATATACATCTGTATGTGAGGAGCTCGCCCTAGTGGTGACTGTATATACATCTGTATGTGAGGAGCTCCCCCCTAGTGGTGGCTGTATATACATCTGTATGTGAGGAGCTCCCCCTAGTGGTGACTGTATATACATCTGTATGTGAGGAGCTCCCTCTAGTGGTGGCTGTATATACATCTGTATGTGAGGAGCTCCCTCTAGTGGTGACTGTATATACATCTGTATGTGAGGAGCTCCCTCTAGTGGTGTCTGTATATACTATCTGTATGTGAGGAGCTCCCTCTAGTGGTGACTGTATATACATCTGCATGTGAGGAGCTCCCCCTAGTGGTGACTGTATATACATCTGTATGTGAGGAGCTCCCCCTAGTGGTGACTGTATATACATCTGTATGTGAGGAGCTTCCCCTAGTGGTGGCTGTATATACATCTGTATGTGAGGAGCTCCCTCTAGTGGTGGCTGTATACACATCTGTATGTGAGGAGCTCCCCCTAGTGGTGACTGTATACACATCTGTATGTGAGGAGCTCCCCCTAGTGGTGACTGTATATACATCTGTATGTGAGGAGCTCCCCCTAGTGGTGACTGTATATACATCTGTATGTGAGGAGCTCCCCCTAGTGGTGACTGTATATACATCTGTATGTGAGGAGCTCCCTCTAGTGGTGACTGTATATACATCTGTATGTGAGGAGCTCCCCCTAGTGGTGGCTGTATATACATCTGTATGTGAGGAGCTCGCTCTAGTGGTGACTATATATACATCTGTATGTGAGGAGCTCCCTCTAGTGGTGACTGTATATACATCTGTATGTGAGGAGCTCCCTCTAGTGGTGACTGTATATACATCTGTATGTGAGGAGCTCCCCCTAGTGGTGACTGTATATACATCTGTATGTGAGGAGCTCCCCCTAGTGGTGACTGTATATACATCTGTATGTGAGGAGCTCCCTCTAGTGGTGGCTGTATATACATCTGTATGTGAGGAGCTCCCCCTAGTGGTGACTGTATACACATCTGTATGTGAGGAGCTCCCTCTAGTGGTGACTGTATATACATCTGTATGTGAGGAGCTCCCCCTAGTGGTGACTGTATATACATCTGTATGTGAGGAGCTCCCCCTAGTGGTGACTGTATATGCATCTGTATGTGAGGAGCTCCCCCTAGTGGTGTCTGTATATACATCTGTATGTGAGGAGCTCCCTCTAGTGGTGTCTGTATATACATCTGTATGTGAGGAGCTCCCCCTAGTGGTGACTGTATATACATCTGTATGTGAGGAGCTCCCTCTAGTGGTGACTGTATATACATCTGTATGTGAGGAGCTCCCCCTAGTGGTGACTGTATATGCATCTGTATGTGAGGAGCTCCCCCTAGTGGTGTCTGTATATACATCTGTATGTGAGGAGCTCCCTCTAGTGGTGTCTGTATATACATCTGTATGTGAGGAGCTCCCCCTAGTGGTGACTGTATATACATCTGTATGTGAGGAGCTCCCTCTAGTGGTGTCTGTATATACATCTGTATGTGAGGAGCTCCCCCTAGTGGTGTCTGTATATACATCTGTATGTAAGGAGCTCCCTCTAGTGGTGTCTGTATATACATCTGTATGTCAGGAGCTCCCCCTAGTGGTGGCTGTATATACATCTGTATGTCAGGAGCTCCCCCTAGTGGTGGCTGTATATACATCTGTATGTGAGGAGCTCCCCCTAGTGGTGACTGTATATACATCTGTATGTCAGGAGCTCCCCCTAGTGGTGACTGTATATACATCTGTATGTGAGGAGCGCCCTCTAGTGGCAGCTGAAGGGTAGCGGGGAGAAAGCTGCTGCCAGACACTTATGGTGCTGCTCATCTCCCGTGGGAACTAAAGGATCAGGAGTAAATGTTCACTTCGCCCGATCCTTCCCTCGCTGGCATCATCTGTCGGGGAGTCGGGAGCCCCCCATTCACATCAGACTGATGGACTGACAATACACTAATGTGTCTGGGGCCTTTACACACATTCACAGATCGCCACTAGAGCTGCGGCTGTGCAAACGGATCCAGGGTGGATCGGGGGGATACCTGGTAGAGGCAGGCGGCTGTTCCCAGGAAGAAGGCGATGACACAGCTGACGTCATCATCACTCTGCAATACAAAGAGACGCCATCAGTGAGCGCACCGCAGTCACTACATGTACAGACTGGATTCACTCCCATCATCCCCGTCACCAGAAGCTCACAATGTAATCGCTCTAGCTCACACAATGTATCACTCCCATCATCCCTGACCAGGAGTTCACAGCCTAACCTCCCACACCAATATCAATACCAAATGTATGTTAGTAATAAGTAGGTGAGGGATGATGGGAGTATGCTTGGATGATGAGACTACACAGGTTTACAATCAGTCCCGCGCTTTGCTGCTGTTTTGTAGCAGAATAATAATAATAAATTCCTGAGACTCGGCCCAGAGATGAAGGAGACAAGGTGCGGGGCGGCGGGATAAAAGGTCTGCGGGGCGCTGCGCAGCCGCATGTTACCAGCCCCGACATCCTCAGAGCAGTGTAATGTCAGGCACTGGCCACCAGGGGGCGCTGTTGTCTCACGTCTGAAGAGGGCAATGTATAACGACGTGAAGCTCGCAGTGCGGGACGGAGAGCGGCCGCTGTCTAATGACCCGCAGTGACGCTTATTACCTCGAGCGCTGCCCATATTTGTCACCATGTTTAATTGGATCGTTAAAGGCTTCCTGCGAGCTCTGCCGCCAGCTGCGCCCACTATTCAGGGCAGATCAGCATCGCTGCCATATTGTTTTCTCTCCTTATTCGAGGCGGTTTAGGATATAATCATGTTACTTAACCCTCTCCCTTCTTCCATGAGAATGGGGGGGAAGGGGGGATAGGTGCACGGCCATGTCCCGTGGCAGACGCACACCAGAGATCGCACTCTTCTTACCATTTTTGAGGAGTATTTTTGTGCCGAGGGGAGTACGAAAGTCGCAGTAATTCAAATACATATAGGCCTAAGGGCTCATTCAGACGACCGCATTTTTTTGCAGTCCAAAACTGGCTAAAACATGGATACCGGCCGTGTGCGTTCTGCATTTTGGCCAGCCCTGTGATAGAAATGCCTTTTCTTGTCCGCAAAAACGGACAAGGACAGGACATGTTTTATCTTTTTTGCGGGGCTGCAGAACGGACGGACCCTGTGCTGCCCGCATCTTTTGCTGCCCCACTGAAATGAATGGGTCTGCGTTGGAGGCTGCGTTCAGGGCGTCTGCTGCAGATGTACGGTAAAACGGAAACTGAACGGACTAGTAGTCAGTGGCGTCTGCTCAACTCCTGTCAGGCTGGGTTCACATCACATTTTTGTCATACGTTTAACACACAAGAAAACGTATATGTAATGGACGCCTGTGGTAGCCGTCACCATGGAGTTCAGTTGTAAAAAAAACTAAACAATATACATTTTTTTCCCCTGGACTTTGCAGGATGGAAAAACGTGGTGCATTCACTATATACTGCGCTACACATCACACGCTGCGCTACACATCACACGCTGCGCTACACGCATTACAAACTGCACAGCGCAGTGTGCAATGTATGTTGTAAAGATGTGTGTGATGTGTTGCTCAGCGTGTGATGAGTTGCTGAGCCTGTGATGCGTGCAGCGCAGCGTGTGATGCGTGTAGCGCAGTGTGTGATGCGTGTAGCGCAGCGTGTCATTTGATGTATGCAGTGCAGTTATCACTGCCTGCCCCGTGCTCATGAATGGCAGGGAAAGTCTTGGCACTATGGACGACACGCGATCACGGCCAGGTGGTAATTAGATTACAGATACATTTTTACATTAAGGCTCCATTCACACGTCCGTGGTGTGTTGCGGACCTGCAAATTGCGGATCCACAACACACCCGCCCGGCACCCCTATAGAAATGCCTATTCTTGTCTGCAGCTGCGGACAAGAATAGAGCATGTTCTATCTTTTGCGGAGCTGCGGACCCGAAGATCGGGGCCACGCTCCGCAATTGTGGATGCAGACAGCGCACTGTGTGCTGTCCGCATCCATTCCGTCCCCATAGAGAATAGATGGGTCCGCACCCATTCCGCAAAATTGCGGAACGGATGCGGACCCATTTTGCGGACGTGTGAATGGAGCCTAAGGGACCTTCAGCGAGTCCTGATTTTTCGGAACACTGTGAGCAGCAATACTCTTCTCAGGTATCGGCTCCTCTGACCCCCCAGCACACACAGAGGCGAGGACCATGACCCCAGGGCGTGATGTTTAGTGGGTATTCCTGTGATGTGCGCCATGAGGTCCATATATAGTATGCAGGGTGTACAGCGCTGATGTGGCGCTGCCGCGGTATGTGACCCCCCAGTGTATCTGGAGCCCCCATCCTATAACCCAGGGACTATACCTGCAAGAGAGTCTCCACCGAGTGGAATCCGCGGATGAGATTGAGGCCGGCACACAGCAGACTGAGCAGACACGAGATAATCCCAGTCAAAGTCAATGGTTCCAGCCGCTGGTGAGGAGCTGATGGGGGGAGAGACACGAGGCGTTACATGGCTCAGCGCTCACAATGTGGGGGGAAGAGGCACGAATACAGACAGGTAGTCAGGTGTCATTGAAACCTATCTGACATGCATAAGGGCTCATTCACATCTACTGCAAAGGTATGTGGATAGCTCACCACCCTCCTCAGTAAGGTAGGGGTGCTCTAGCCGAAAGATTGCTCACTCTAACAGTCCAAGAGAGTACAATAAATAGAAAAAGACGGCTGGCACTCACTATGTGGTTTCACATCTAACAACAATTTATTAATCACTAAACCGCTAATATGACAGTAAAATACATTTAATATAAAAATAATAATTAAAAAATCCCCTAAAAAATAAATACAAAAATGCAAAATGTCTTGATGTATCGGATCACAAACCGCACCAGAAAATGAACAAAGTCTCTGTTGGAGAATGGATAATTCTCTGCTTAATTTGGGCAGTATGCGTCCAATTAAATATCAAAAGCCGTCACTTTGAATGCAACATATAACCCAGTCCACAAGCTGTATGAGATGCTGTTGGGGAGTAGTGTCACTCACTTTATATTTGTCTTTCACAGTTCTTATAGCAATCTTGTCACTTCCAATTTGAGGTATATGATCGATTTTTAGGGTAAATGTTTGTAGCTTACCCTCCCAGACGAAACTCCGGCCGTCTGTTTGTGCTGCTTCTGCTCGCTCTCAGCGTCTCCGCTCTCCGGCGTTTGTCACGTGGTGTACCGGAGTTATCGCGGGATTTGGATGTTTCAGTCCGAAGATCTGATGAGAGCTGCAGAGTAGATAGAAAATGGAGCGCTCCACTTGTAGAAGGTAATTCAAATATCGTCGATCATGTAGAAAGCTTGTAAAAAGCTTGTTGTTGGCAGGGATATAACGCTAAACGCGTTTCGAGGACTTCAGTCCTCTTCCTCAGTAGCTATGATAGCTACTGAGGAAGAGGACTGAAGTCCTCGAAACGCGTTTAGCGTTATATCCCTGCCAACAACAAGCTTTTTACAAGCTTTCTACATGATCGACGATATTTGAATTACCTTCTACAAGTGGAGCGCTCCATTTTCTATCTACTCTGCAGCTCTCATCAGATCTTCGGACTGAAACATCCAAATCCCGCGATAACTCCGGTACACCACGTGACAAACGCCGGAGAGCGGAGACGCTGAGAGCGAGCAGAAGCAGCACAAACAGACGGCCGGAGTTTCGTCTGGGAGGGTAAGCTACAAACATTTACCCTAAAAATCGATCATATACCTCAAATTGGAAGTGACAAGATTGCTATAAGAACTGTGAAAGACAAATATAAAGTGAGTGACACTACTCCCCAACAGCATCTCATACAGCTTGTGGACTGGGTTATATGTTGCATTCAAAGTGACGGCTTTTGATATTTAATTGGACGCATACTGCCCAAATTAAGCAGAGAATTATCCATTCTCCAACAGAGACTTTGTTCATTTTCTGGTGCGGTTTGTGATCCGATACATCAAGACATTTTGCATTTTAGTATTTATTTTTTAGGGGATTTTTTAATTATTATTTTTATATTAAATGTATTTTACTGTCATATTAGCGGTTTAGTGATTAATAAATTGTTGTTAGATGTGAAACCACATAGTGAGTGCCAGCCGTCTTTTTCTACTCATTCACATCTACGTTAGGAGCCTCCAGTGCAGATTCCTTGAACAGTCAATGGAATACGTCAGGAGCCACTGGGGCCCCTTATCCGATGGAGCAGAACAGGGGAAATATTGCAGATGTGAAGGAATCCTTAAAGGGCCAGACAACTATACTGTGTGGGGGTGAATCGGCAGAGGATCCTGCAGAGCTGCCACGTGGATTTTCAACTGTAAAACAGCATCAAAGCAGCGTAGTAAAACATGTCCGCCTGGAAACGTAGATCCCCTCCCCCACGAGTCATCCTCAATCCCTACAGACTGAGAAGAGTCAGTGATTTTAACTTCTGACCACGTTTAGACATCTTAAAAGGAGGATGGTTTCTGATTACAAAGGACTAGTGAGGCACCTAACACCTCCAACCTCACTTGAGGTCCTCACCGTGTCAGCGCCGTTTAAAGGAACAGTCTGCTTAGCGTGACAGCAGAGCGCAGCGCGCTGTAGACAGAAGATGGCGCTCTGTTAAGACGGGAGATGAGCAGCAGGATGGGTACAGACATGAGAAGCTCCTCCTGAGAAAAGCCCCGTGTCTCTCACCGATATATAGGGAGGTCTGGGCAAGACCCTGCCGAGTCCAGCAACCAGCAGAGGGCGCTCTCTCCTATGCAGGATCCTGGTCACTACAACACTGCCCGTCGCAGGCTGAAGGATGTGGCCACCAGATATGTGGGACTCCAGGGCTCGTCTTGGGGGTTTATCTGCCCTGTAGATGGCGCTGGAGGCGCGCTCCTTACCTATCCCCTTGTAGGCTGGGTCTTTGCGCTGGTTCACCCCGTTCTCCAGGCCAAGCTCCTGCAGGGAGACCTGGTAGGGCGGCCGCAGGCGTATTTCGGTCTGCATGTCGGCGAGGTTCACCTTGGTGGTCAGCGAGCGGGGGTTGTTGAATCTCTGCTTCGTCTTCTGGATGAAATTATCTGTTGGAGCAGAGGAAAAGCTGTAGCAGTGAGGAAAGCCCTCGTTATACTGCAGAAGCCTGCCCTTTATATTGCCGCTTATCATGTCGCCATCTTCCTAAGGCCCCACTTATCTGTCAGATCCGCTTCACCTGCTCTCTATCGAATGCTCTTGTGTTACCTATACAGACTGTGGACACAAAGCATCCACGCAGCCGCATGTCCGCTCACAGGCCGAGTCTCTACTAAAACGGTGCCAAACCAGTGCACACCAGGGCGGAATGGCTGCTACACATTCAGTACTGGTCACTCACCGAACTCGATGAAGGAGTACGGCCGGATGGCGGAGTTGATGTGAACCATTTGGTAAGTGGTGATGAACTCTTTCTGAAGCTCGTCCAGGAAGCAGAAGGCGAGGACGCTGGGGTAACTCTCCGAGCACAGCATCATGTAGCTGACACCCAGGGAGCTGATGAAGCTGCAACAACACAAGGCACCAGTGAGGACCGGAATCAGTAGTCTGCAACTTCTGACGCTCCCCACTACTACAACTCCCAGCATGCCCTGCCGGGAGAGGAGAGAAATCAAAGTGGATGTGATAGGAAGCTGCAATGATGTAGGATGTGCAGCGACCAGGAATGCAGAGGTACAACGATGTGGGGACACACGGACGTTGGGTGCAACGATGGGGACACACACGGACGTTGGGTGCAACGATGGGGGGGAAACGTTGGGTGCAACGCTGGGGGGGAAACGTTGGGTGCAACGATGGGGGGGAAACGTTGGGTGCAACGATGGGGGGGAAACGTTGGGTGCAACGATGGGGGGAAACGTTGGGTGCAACGATGGGGGGGAAACGTAGGGTGCAACGATGGGGGGGGAAACGTAGGGTGCAACGATGGGGGGGGAAACGTAGGGTGCAACGATGGGGGGGGGAAACGTAGGGTGCAACGATGGGGGGGGGGGAAACGTAGGGTGCAACGATGGGGGGGGGGAAACGTGGGTGCAACGATGGGGGGGGGAAACGTGGGTGCAACGATGGGGGGGGAAACGTGGTGCAACGATGGGGGGGGAAACGTTGGGTGCAACGATGGGGGGGGAAACGTTGGGTGCAACGATGGGGGGGAAACGTTGGGTGCAACGATGGGGGGGGGAAACGTTGGGTGCAACGATGGGGGGGGGGGGAAACGTTGGGTGCAACGATGGGGGGGGAAACATTGGGTGCAACGGTGGGGGGGGGAGACGTTGGGTGCAACGGTGGGGGGGGGGAGACGTTGGGTGCAACGGTGGGGGGGGGGAGACGTTGGGTGCAACGGTGGGGGGGGGGAGACGTTGGGTGCAACGGTGGGGGGGGGGGAGACGTTGGGTGCAACGGTGGGGGGGGGGAGACGTTGGGTGCAACGGTGGGGGGGGAGACGTTGGGTGCAACGGTGGGGGGGGGAGACGTTGGGTGCAACGGTGGGGGGGGGAGACGTTGGGTGCAACGGTGGGGGGGGGGGGGAGACGTTGGGTGCAACGGTGGGGGGGGGGGGAGACGTTGGGTGCAACGGTGGGGGGGGGGGGGAGACGTTGGGTGCAACGGTGGGGGGGGGGGAGACGTTGGGTGCAACGGTGGGGGGGGGGAGACGTTGGGTGCAACGGTGGGGGGGGGAAACGTGGGTGCAACGGTGGGGGGGGGAAACGTTGGGTGCAACGGTGGGGGGGGGGAGACGTTGGGTGCAACGGTGGGGGGGGGGGAGACGTTGGGTGCAACGGTGGGGGGGGGAGACGTTGGGTGCAACGGTGGGGGGGAGACGTTGGGTGCAACGGTGGGGGGGGAGACGTTGGGTGCAACGGTGGGGGGGGGGAGACGTTGGGTGCAACGGTGGGGGGGGGAGACGTGGGTGCAACGGTGGGGGGGGGAGGTGGTGCAACACGGTGGGGGGGGAGACGTTGGGTGCAACGGTGGGGGGGGGAGACGTTGGGTGCAACGGTGGGGGGGGGGGGAGACGTTGGGTGCAACGGTGGGGGGGGGAGACGTTGGGTGCAACGGTGGGGGGGGAGACGTTGGGTGCAACGGTGGGGGGGGGAGACGTTGGGTGCAACGGTGGGGGGGGGAGACGTTGGGTGCAACGGTGGGGGGGGGAGACGTTGGGTGCAACGGTGGGGGGGGGAGACGTTGGGTGCAACGGTGGGGGGGGGGAGACGTTGGGTGCAACGGTGGGGGGGGGGGAAACGTTGGGTGCAACGGTGGGGGGGGAGACGTCGGGTGCAAAGATGGGGGGGACGTCGGATGCAAAGATGGGGGGGACGTCAGGTGCAAAGGGCGCTGTAAACGTGTGTCACCTACATCTGCTCTGCAGCCGCCCTCCGGTACATAAAGCTTCATCCCTGTATAAGGGAAAGTCCTGTACTCATTCACCATATTCTAGATCTCTACTTGTCAGTGAATATGGACATTCTGATTTACATTCAGAAATCTGTCGGGTTTGTTACAATGTATCAGTGCGCTCCATACAACGCAAGCATGAATGTCTCTCGTGCCCGGACTCTTACCTGCCCTGACACAATTACATAGATGTAACACTCCCTCAGCTGCATCAAAAAGAGACCGTCAGGACAAGCTTTCACCTACTGAATGTAAATACTGAATTTCTTCATTGCCGACAGCAAGCAGAGATACTAAAAACAGGGAGGAACTGAAGCACACAGTCGTGGAGCACTCATTAGGCAGCTTCATGAGTGAGTGGATCCTGCGTCCTGACATTGCAGAAATGGCGCTGTATATCAGGTGCGTGCGGCAGAGCGACTCCTGATACATTCCCTGAACCCCCAGATGCGGTGCAGAAATGGCGCGGTGTATCCGGTGCGTACAGCAGATCGACTCCTGGTACTGTACCCCCAGATGCGGTGCAGAAGCCCCCGACTACTCACTTGACATGGTGCGGGCCCCTCCTCAGGGTGCACCGGTCCGGCAGCTGCTCCAGTTTTCGGGACAGCACTTTTAGGTACTTCTTGGTCTCCTGCACGGACATGTTCTGCTCGTGGTCAGTGGAGGCGGATAGTGGGAGTCCATCTCTTCCCCGAACCACCGAAGCAAACAGAATGACCGACATTTCCAATGGTCTAGAGAGAACAGAAAGGGTTAAAGCGTTAGACAGCATATGCTGCACCCCCCCCCCCTTTCCCAAGCTCAGGGTCAGATGACTGCGACTACGGTAAAATACGCGCTAGACAATCCACTAATAACCAAGTCATGTGACACATGACATCACTACCCGCCAACTAGTGACATCACTGCCCTCCTGACCACCGCTGGAGACTGCCATTACTGGTCCCGTACAGGAGGTCTCCCAACTTTCCACAGATCATACATTCACAATGACCCCTCTGCCTGTGGAAGGAGCACTGCAGATCAGCGACTCCCCGGGATCTTCAGGGCTGGGGGTCGGTGACCGTTTCCTCTAATGCCGGTTGTAACCAGAAAAGGCTTCGTGTGACTCCAGACTTTGCGCTCTCCGCACTCACCCCGTATGGAGGTGACAAACGCTCAGTGGGGTGAACGAGACAACACCCCACAAAGCTGCGCTCACCCCTCAGATGCTGTAACCATCATGGAAACTGCCCTGTGTCTGACAGCGTCCCCTACAGGTATGTACAGCCCCGCTCCCAGAGAAACACTGCCGCTTCTGCCTAAAAACAACAATGTTCCCCTTCACTGAAAGCAAGCAGAAGTCTTGAAATTGTGAAGCATTCAGATGCAGAGGCTAAAAGAAAACGGCAAAACGTTTCAGCACACAATGACTGCTGTATACAAAAAAGACAGGAGAACACAGTCTATTGCCCCCTGTTATCAGCCATTTCAGGGGAGAGGATGACTGTAGGACAGGAGAATACAGTCTATTGCCCCCTGTTATCAGTCATTTCAGGGGAGAGGATGACTGTAGGACAGGAGAATACAATCTATTGCCCCCTGTTATCAGCCATTTCAGGGGGGAGGATGACTGTAGGACAGGAGAATACAGTCTATTGCTCCCTGTTATCAGCCATTTCAGGGGAGAGGATGACTGTAGGACAGGAGAATACAGTCTATTGCTCCCTGTTATCAGCCATTTCAGGGGAGAGGATGACTGTAGGACAGGAGAATACAGTCTATTGCCCCTGTTATCAGCCATTTCAGGGGAGAGGATGACTGTAGGACAGGAGAATACAGTCTATTGCTCCCTGTTATCAGCCATTTCAGGGGAGAGGATGACTGTAGGACAGGAGAATACAGTCTATTGCTCCCTGTTATCAGCCATTTCAGGGAGAGAGGATGACTGTAGGACAGGAGAATACAGTCTATTGCCCCCTGTTATCAGCCATTTCAGGGGAGAGGATGACTGTAGGACAGGAGAATACAGTCTATTGCCCCCTGTTATCAGCCATTTCAGGGAGAGGATGACTGTAGGACAGGAGAATACAAGTCTATTGCCCCCTGTTATCAGCCATTTCAGGGGGGAGGATGACTGTAGGACAGGAGAATACAGTCTATTGCCCCCTGTTATCAGCCATTTCAGGGGAGAGGATGACTGTAGGACAGGAGAATACAGTCTATTGCCCCCTGTTATCAGCCATTTCAGGGGAGAGGATGACTGTAGGACAGGAGAATACAGTCTATTGCCCCCTGTTATCAGCCATTTCAGGGGAGAGGATGACTGTAGGACAGGAGAATACAGTCTATTGCCCCCTGTTATCAGCCATTTCAGGGGAGAGGATGACTGTAGGACAGGAGGAATACAGTCTATTGCCCCCTGTTATCAGCCATTTCAGGGGAGAGGATGACTGTAGGACAGGAGAATACAGTCTATTGCCCCCTGTTATCAGCCATTTCAGGGGAGAGGATGACTGTAGGACAGGAGAATACAGTCTATTGCTCCCCTGTTATCAGCCATTTCAGGGAGAGGATGACTGTAGGACAGGAGAATACAGTCTATTGCCCCCTGTTATCAGCCATTTCAGGGAGAGGATGACTGTAGGACAGGAGAATACAGTCTATTGCCCCCTGTTATCAGCCATTTCAGGGTAGAGGATGACTGTAGGACAGGAGAATACAGTCTATTGCCCCCTGTTATCAGCCATTTCAGGGGAGGAGGATGACTGTAGGACAGGAGAATACAGTCTATTGCCCCCTGTTATCAGCCATTTCAGGGGAGAGGATGACTGTAGGACAGGAGAATACAGTCTATTGCCCCCTGTTATCAGCCATTTCAGGGGAGAGGATGACTGTAGGACAGGAGAATACAGTCTATTGCCCCCTGTTATCAGCCATTTCAGGGGAGAGGATGACTGTAGGACAGGAGAATACAGTCTATTGCCCCCTGTTATCAGCCATTTCAGGGGAGAGGATGACTGTAGGACAGGAGAATACAGTCTATTGCCCCTGTTATCAGCCATTTCAGGGGAGAGGATGACTGTAGGACAGGAGAATACAGTCTATTGCCCCCTGTTATCAGCCATTTCAGGGGAGGAGGACGACTGTAGGACAGGAGAATACAGTCTATTGCCCCCTGTTATCATATGTGTCCGGGGAGAGGATGACTGTAGGACAGGAGAATACAGTCTATTGCCCCCCTGTTATCAGCCATTTCAGGGGAGAGGATGACTGTAGGACAGGAGAATACAGTCTATTGCTCCCTGTTATCAGCTCATTTCAGGGGAAGAGGATGACTGTAGGACAGGAGAATACAGTCTATTGCTCCTCTGTTATCAGCCATTTCAGGGGAGAGGATGACTGTAGGACAGGAGAATACAGTCTATTGCCCCCTGTTATCAGCCATTTCAGGGGAGAGGATGACTGTAGGACAGGAGAATACAGTCTATTGCCCCCTGTTATCAGCCATTTCAGGGGAGAGGATGACTGTAGGACAGGAGAATACAGTCTATTGCTCCCTGTTATCAGCCATTTCAGGGGAGAGGATGACTGTAGGACAGGAGAATACAGTCTATTGCTCCCTGTATCAGCCATTTCAGGGGAGAGGATGACTGTAGGACAGGAGGAATAGTCTATTGCCCCCTGTTATCAGCCATTTCAGAGGAGAGGATGACTGTAGGACAGGAGAATACAGTCTATTGCCCCCTGTTATCAGCCATTTCAGGGAAGAGGATGACTGTAGGACAGGAGAATACAGTCTATTGCTCCCTGTTATCAGCCATTTCAGGGGAGAGGATGACTGTAGGATACGAGAATACAGTTTATTGCCCCCTGTTATCAGCCATTTCAGGGGAGAGGATGACTGTAGGACAGGAGAATACAGTCTATTGCCCCCTGTTATCAGCCATTTCAGGGGAGAGGATGACTGTAGGACAGGAGAATACAGTCTATTGCCCCGTTATCAGCCATTTCAGGGGAGAGGATGACTGTAGGACAGGAGAACACAGTCTATTGCTCCCTGTTATCAGCCATTTCAGGGGAGAGGATGACAGGAGAATACAGTCTATTGCCCCCTCTTATCAGCCATTTCAGGGGAGAGGCCGACTGTAGGACAGGAGAATACAGTCTATTGCTCCCTGTTATCAGCCATTTCAGAGGAGAGGACGACTGTAGGACAGGAGAATACAGTCTATTGCCCCCGTTATCAGCCATTTCAGAGGAGAGGATGACTGTAGGATAGGAGAATACAGTCTATTGCCCCCTGTTATCAGCCATTTCAGGGGAGAGGATGACTGTAGGACAGGAGAATACAGTCTATTGCCCTCTGTTATCAGCCATTTCAGGGGAGAGGATGACTGTAGGACAGGAGAATACAGTCTATTGCCCCCTGTTATCAGTCATTTCAGGGGAGAGGATGACTGTAGGACAGGAGAATACAGTCTATTGCCCCCTGTTATCAGCCATTTCAGGAGAGAGGATGACTGTAGGACAGGAGAATACAGTCTATTGCCCCCTGTTATCAGCCATTTCAGGGGAGAGGATGACTGTAGGACAGGAGAATACAGTCTATTGCTCCCTGTTATCAGCCATTTCAGAGGAGAGGATGACTGTAGGACAGGAGAATACAATCTATTGCCCCCTGTTATCAGCCATTTCAGAGGAGAGGATGACTGTAGGACAGGAGAATACAATCTATTGCCCCCTGTTATCAGCCATTTCAGGAGAGAGGATGACTGTAGGACAGGAGAATACAGTCTATTGCCCCCTGTTATCAGCCATTTCAGGGGAGAGGATGACTGTAGGACAGGAGAATACAGTCTATTGCTCCCTGTTATCAGCCATTTCAGAGGAGAGGATGACTGTAGTGTACCCAATAGGATGAGTGACAGAGTCCAGAGACGTCACTGACCCCCATGATGACTACTTCAGAACTTGCAGGTACAACTCCCCAATCCTCCTCTATAAGTGACATGTCGTATTTTCCGGGGCGTTATTACTCTCCAGTAAAGATGAAATATGTGCAGAGTAAATGGCGATTTTATGTTCTGCAATGTTGGCTGCAGATACAAACTCATGGATTTTATCTCGTGAAATATACGGTCGTCTTGTTGGCGTTTCCATTAACGGTGACATTAATAACTCAAACTCCTCAATAGAAGACGATTTAATGAACTGCGGAAAGCAAGAAAAAACCAACAGCACGAAATCCTGCAAAAAGACGCCAAAACCTGGGCGCCGAGCGGATGACTGACGGGGGAGGACACGGCAGATGTTTGGAGCTCGGCCTCGGGTAGAAGGCAGTGGGGGAGGGAATGTGTAACGCCCCAGAGTGACATTACCACCCCTACGCCCTGCTTCTATCTGTGTATGCTAGTATATGCCATCTTGTGTATTTATTTCAGGTCCACTACACAGTTACATTAGAAATAGGAATGCACTGTTATGTTCAAATGTAATGTGCCTGGATCACCAGCAGGTGGCAGCAAACACGGAAGAGCTACAGTTAGAGAGAATGGAGCTTTCCATGCCATTCTAACGCTCCTCTGTGGGGGTGGACGAGTCCTACTTCCTGCAGGAAGGGTGGGGACCAGTTTTAGTCTAGCTTACCCTCTGCTAGGGGAAGGAGGGTGTGCTGGGCACGTCTCTGCTGGATGTGCCCAAGCCAGCCAGAGCCCCTTCAGCTCTTCTGGAGGTGGAGGCCACAGCTTAGAGCCTCAATAGCCAGGAGGAAGAGTTCCTCAACATAATTAAAGAGACAGACTACAAAGAAAGAAGCTGTAGCATCAAGAAGAAGCTAGGAGATGAGTTTACCTGCCAACTTTAATGCTAAAGCCTGCTGGGACCAAGACAAAGTCTGTAAACCGTTTTGGAGAAACGTTTACCAAAGTAAAGCTGTTATTCAACTTCATCACAAGGTCTGGACTTAATTATTTCTTCAAATTCCTTAACGATTCTTCCATTATTTGTCTGCTTCGGAGTCAACGCCTGGGGCAGCCATATCCAGGTAGGAGCACCGTGACACTCACACAACATTAAGGGACATTTTAGGCCGCCCCATACCACTCGGCCATTCCTACACCTGGGTACCACTACAGATATTACTGAAGGGGCCCTGGCCATTGCCTCTGCGTTGCAACTGGCGTCACAAACAGAATTTATTTGTGTGTCTTCATACTGCGAGGCCTAAAGAATTGTCAAGAAACGCATTAAAAATGACTTTATTGCGTTTACTGCAGAGCGACAGGTGCAGAAAAGGGGCCCTGGCTGTTGCCGTTTCGTTACAACTGTGCATGTACAGAAAGAACAAGTCTGCTGCGCTGGGAGCCCGGAGGCGGCCAGACGCAGAAGCGCCCCCCACAGCGTACAGCCATGGAACGGTGTAATATACTCTGTGCTGCGAATCCTCATCAATGTCAAGATCTCTGCTGAAAGCCTGTCCTGACTTAATACTTGCCACAGCTGATGATTTGCTCCACTGTCAGACAGTCCTCTTTGAGGGAAGCTCTGCTCCATTGGCTCCTGGCTGCAGTGTTATGGCGGAGGCAAAGTGCAGTCCAGACAAAGTGAGATCCGCGATTCCCTTAACAATCATCCTGCAGCCAAAGATCAGGACGGACAGCGACAATACTGCCGTACGGGGGGGCGCTACCACCAGAACAGTGTCACGATCAGGGTGGGGGAACAGTAACTGGTCCTGGAAACTAGGGACGGAACAGGTCACCTCCTAAATTACAACCCTAATCGGGGCCCTGACCACCTATCGATATGACTAGAGCTTAAAGGTAGGAATATTCGTATGCTGGATACCTAGGCCCTTATGTCCCGATAAGGCCCTGGAAAGAGGTTAGGAGCAGAGACAACCCCTTCCTCCCCAGATGGACGAAAGGAAGTCTCTGTCTCAGGCAAGACTTATCTGAAAGTAGAAAACTGGCGACTGCAGAAGCCGCACAGAGCGCGACCGAGCGGCCAGAGCTACGACCGAGCGGCCAGAGCTACGACCGAGCGGCCAGAGCTACGACCGAGCGGCCAGAGCTACGACCGAGCGGCCAGAGCTACGACCGAGCGGCCAGAGCTACGACCGAGCAGCTAGAAGGCAGGAAGACAATCTATAAACCGCACCTCCAAGAGCGAGAAGCGGCTACTTATGGGGAAGGTAAATTACCAACAAGCAACACCTGAAGCAAGGGGGGGGCATTCACCAAAACACAGACACAATAAGGCTAGGTCTACACGACGACATTTGTTGCGCGACAGATAGGGCGCAACATTTTGTTGCACTAATGTCGCGCGACAATTTTTATAATGGCAGTCTATGGTGTCGCACTGCAATATGCGACATGCTGCGACTGCGACAGTCGCAGAAAAATCCATCTCGAATGGATTTTCTGCGACTGTCGCGTCGCAGCATGTCGCATGTTGCAGTGCAACACCATAGACTGCCATTTCGCGCGACATTAGTGCGACAAATGTCGTCGTGTAGACCTAGCCTAAGAGCCACAGGGAACTTGTCAATTTAACCCACGAGTTGCCAGTCTCTCCGATCTCCTGGTACCTGCCACAGGAACGTCCAAGACAAACAGTCACCGCAATTACTGAATTTCCATCACTTCAAAGGGCATCAACAATCTGTGTCTCCCCAACAGCTGTGGAACTACACCTCCCAGCATGCTATGCTCCATGGAACATTCCATCCTAGCTGGAAAAGAACAGACCGACTCTGCCAAGAGCGCAACATTTGTGTCTGGACTGTAAGTGTGCGGACGGTGTACACCGGGTGACATTCCCGCCGCGCACGGTGTACACCGGGTGACATTCCCGCCGCGCACGGTGTACACCGGGTGACATTCCCGCCGCGCACGGTGTACACCGGGTGACATTCCCGCCGCGCACGGTGTACACCGGGTGACATTCCCGCCGCGCACGGTGTACACCGGGTGACATTCCCGCCGCGCACGGTGTACACCGGGTGACATTCCCGCCGCGCACGGTGTACACCGGGTGACATTCCCGCCGCGCACGGTGTACACCGGGTGACATTCCCTCCGCGGACGGTGTACACCGGGTGACATTCCCTCCGCGGACGGTGTACACCGGGTGATATTCCCTCCGCGGACGGTGTACACCGGGTGACATTATCTCCACGGACGGTGTACACCGGGTGACATTCCCTCTACTGACGGTGTACGATGGGTGTCTCTGGGACAGGGGGGGGGGGGGGTCATTCTATAAGCAGTGTATAATGGGAATCATTCTCTCTCTGGGCAGTATATGATGGGTTTCATACTCTTTATGGGTAGAGTATGATAAGGGTTATTCTCTCTGACTAGTGTATAATGGGGGTTATTATCTCTGAGGAGTGTATGATGGGGGTTATTCTCTCTCTGCAGTGGATGATGGGGGTTATTCTCTGTCTCTGGGCAGTGCATGATGGGGGTTATTTTCTCTCTCTGGGTGGTGTATGATGGGGGTTATTCTCTCTCTCTCTCGGAAGTGTATGATGGGGGTTATTCTCTCTTTGGGCAGTGTATGATGGGGGTTATTCTCTCTCCGGGCGGTGTACGATGGGGGTTATTCTCTCTGGGCAGTGTATGATGGGAGTTATTCTCTCTGGGCAGTGTATGATGGGGGTTATTCTCTCTGCAGTGTATGATGGGAGTTATTCTCTCTCTCTCTGGGTGGTGTATGATGGGGGTTATTCTCTGTGGGCAGTGTATGATGGGAGTTATTCTCTCTCTCTGGGTGGTGTATGATGGGGGTTATTCTCTCTGGGCAGTGTATGATGGGGGTTATTCTCTCTCTCTGGGTGGTGTATGATGGGGGTTATTCTCTGTGGGCAGTGCACTGCAGGCTTCTTGCCCCTGTCAGCTGTGTGCGGCCTATACACGTTAGTTCACACCTGCGGCAGCGATTTATCGGGGTCTCCCGCTATCACCGTCTTCCTACCATCTATCTCCCGGCTCTCCCCGGTTCCTGAGCCGCCCCCGTCGAGCTCCCGGCTCCGCTTCTTCAGGCCTCTCTCTGCCTCGTACGTGACGTGTCCATCGCGCTGCACGCCGGGAGTGGAGACTGCTGTCACCATGGAGACCGTGTGTGAGCGGCGCTTCCGGGGACTGAGCACGTGACCCGCGCAGTGATCATGTGACCGTCCTCTTACCTGTGCGGGTCTGGTAGGCGCTTTACAATGGAGGAGACGTGACGTAATGGTCGCGGTGATTTACCGCACGTTCTAGTGAGGAGGTCATCAGAAACTGCGTCCTTCCTCGATGCTATACACTGCAGCACTGCTCCATCGTGGGCACAGCTGAAGAGTGCAACTTTTTTAAGCATTCCTTCTCGCCCTTTTTTTTTTTTGTACATCCCCTTTAAGGCCCCAAAATAGATCAGTTATTAAAGGGCTGTCCAGCAGCTGATAAGTGTGTGATTGCTGGACTCTGCCGCTGCATTCATCTCTATGGGTCCGAGTGCAGCGCTCACCTACCTCCCTATGGGTCAGAGTGCAGCGTTCACCTACCTCCCTATGGTTCTCAGTGCAGCGCTCACCTACCTCCCTATGGGTCCGAGTGCAGCGCTCACCTACCTCCCTATGGGTCCGAGTGCAGCGCTTACCTACCTCCCTATGGGTCTCAGTGCAGCGCTCACCTACCTCCCTATGGCTCAGAGTGCAGCGCTCACCTACCTCCCTATGGGTCCGAGTGCAGCGCTCACCTACCTCCTTATGGGTCCAAGTGCAGCGCTCACCTACCTCCCTATGGGTCTCAGTGCAGCGCTCACCTACCTCCCTATGGTTCTCAGTGCAGCGCTCACCTACCTCCCTATGGGTCCGAGTGCAGCGCTCACCTACCTCCCTATGGTTCTCAGTGCAGCGCTCACCTACCTCCCTATGGTTCTCAGTGCAGCGCTCACCTACCTCCCTATGGTTCTCAGTGCAGCGCTCACCTACCTCCCTATGGTTCTCAGTGCAGCGCTCACCTACCTCCCTATGGGTCCGAGTAATCAGTAACATGAAGTGACAGGAGGTCATGAGAAATACAAGGCGCAGGACGCACGGGCGTTTCCGGTCCTTCAGGCTTCTTCTCACAGCGCACAGGGGCTTTTCTATAGTGGAAAAACCGACATGAAGAAAACCCAGAGCGGTAAGAAGCACGGGCCACAAAAAACGTCACAAGAAGTGCAATAAAAAAACACAGCGGTTATTATTATTCTGGTGTTTTTGAGGTGAGAGTCCCGCGGGGGGAGGAGGCCGGACAGTTTCCGTGGCGGTGCTGGTTCTGTAATACGTGTGTATTTTCCTCCCAGAGGTCCACTGACCAGGCGGAGAGAAGATGCGCCAAATCTACCTCAGTAAAATTCCAAATCAAGCAGCTCCCGACCTCAGTATCGCTGTCTGTCCCCATACACTCCACACAAGGTGACCCCAGCAGACGCACGCGCTCTTAATGGTGCGCCTTATTAACAACGGTTCACAGTCACATGGTCATGACATCATCAATTAGTAACACAGGAACTGACATCACTAATGGTGAAGAAACCTCGTATCCCGATCCATGGCCCGCCAGTCTGCACCCACGCACTGGGAAGGCCACTACACTAGTGACACCAAAAATGTAATTTACCTTATTACGTGGCCGTGCGGCCTGCTGTGTGTGTGTGTGTGGGGGGGGGGGGGGGGGACAATCCAAATGGTGAGAGACCGTATATGCAAACATAAATCCACAATACGGAAAGAAATCTCGCCGTTCCCTATCCCTTCTCACAATCACAATCATTCAATCGCACAATGGAAGTGTCAGGTCATGGAGCAGGTCTGTCAACCGAGGAGCGGGGGATGTGAAGGGTTATTGCGCAGGGAGGCCTTTGGATCCATACGTTGGATACATTATATCCAAAGGGGCTTAATAGGGATTCTGAGGTCGTGTGTTTTTAATCAGTTTTTTCTATATTTGTTATTTTTTTTCAGACTGGCGGGCCATGGATCGGGATACGAGGTTTCTTCACCATTAGTGATGTCAGTTCCTGTGTCACTAATTGATGATGTCATGACCATGTGACTGTGATCTATGCCTATAAAATGTGACTGTGAACCGTTGTTTATAAGGCCCACAATTAAGAGCGCGTGCGTCTGCTGGGGTCACCTTTTCTGAAATCTATCTCAGTGACTCGCGCTGTATGATCAGTTTGGCGCACACTGTTCACAGCTTGTGTGTCGCTTCAATGGAGCAGAGCTGCGATACCAGACACAACCTATGGACAGATGAGGCGCTGTATCGAGAAGAAAGCTGCCAGATGAACTGATGACATCACAACATTGCATCAACCAATCAGATCACAGTATGACATCACCTGGTTATAAAAGGAGCTCCCGATACTGGGGCCGCTCATCTGTACAATGAAGCATGTATGATGTGCGCCGTGTATATATGTATGATGTATGTATATGTGCCCTGTATAATATGTATGTATATGTATGATGTGTGCCATGTATAATATATGTAGGATGTTTGCCCTGTATAATATGTATGATGTATGTATATGTGCCCTGTATGATGTGTGCCGTGCATGATATATGTATGATGTTTGCCCTGTATAATATGTTTGTATATGTATGATGTGCCCCGTATGATATATGTATTATGTGTGCCCTATATATAATATGTATGATGTATGTATATGTCATGTATTATGTGTACCTGTATATGATATTTATGATGTGTGCCTGTATATGTAGGATGTGTGTCCTGTATGATATATGTATGATGTGTGCCCTATATATGTATCATGTATGATGTGTACCTGTATATGTATTCTGTATGATATATGTATGATGTGTGCCCTATATATATCATGTATGATGTGTACCTGTATATGTATTCTGTATGATATATGTATGATGTGTGTCCTGTATGATATATGTATGATGTGTGCCCTATATATGTATCATGTATGATGTGTACCTGTATATGTATTCTGTATGATATATGTATGATGTGTGCCCTATATATATCATGTATGATGTGTACCTGTATATGTATTCTGTATGATATATGTATGATGTGTGTCCTGTATGATATATGTATGATGTGTGCCCTATATATGTATCATGTATGATGTGTACCTGTATATGTATTCTGTATGATATATGTATGATGTGTGTCCTGTATAATGTGTGCCCTATATATGTATGATATATGTGTGCCCTATAGATGTATATCCTGTATATGTATGATGTATGTTATAACGAGCGCGTTAGCTGCAGTAGACCCCCTCTTCCCCTCTGTAGCGGTTTGCGGGGGTATCAGCAGTCGCAGGCAGAGTACTTGGCTGTGATTTTAGTAGATGTAATTCCTCACTTTTCCAGCGGAGGTGCTGCCTAGAGAATGACCCCCTTAGGCTAGTTTCACACGAGCGCTGGTATCCGGCGGGCTGTTCTGCTGTGCGCAGCGTTTCCTTCTGGACTGGATCACCGCTGATCCCCATTATAGTTAATGCGGCCGGACAGTGAGCAATGCCGGAATGCTGTTCCCTGCGCGACGCTGGCCTTAGCCTTTCCGCAGACCTGGTGCTGAACACAGGACTGAAAGCACACGGCCTTCCTATAGAAATCAGTGGAGAAGAGAGATCACAAAAATGGCGGTACACACTGCGTGATCCTATCCAGGTCGGCGGAGGCGGGGGTCAGTCACAAGATGACATCAGGGGTTAGTTTCTTTTCTTTTTTTTGCATTATACAAGACAAAGCCAATGGTCCTTCCTCTAGATTATAAGGTCCAGGGGGTGGGGTGCAGAGGCAGAACTATAGGGGGTGCAGAGGTAGCCTGAGGGGCCCAAAGACCCTTGTGCCATATAAGAAGACACTGGTATTATAGAAAGTGCATGCTGCTCAAGTTACACCTCTGGCTGGAGGGAAGGGGTTAGGCCAAGAATTTGGCATGCCGTGTCAATATTTGCCTTAGACAGCAGAAGGCTCTGTGCTTCCCTGCCTCTGGCCACAAAGCACTGAGGGAAGCTGAACTCTTGCACCAGGGCCCATGAGCCTTTAGCTACTCCCCTGGTGAGGGGGGTTCTTCTTGCAGATTATAAGGTCCTAGGGGTGAGGGGGTCTTTCCTGTAGATTATAAGGTCCTAGGGGTGGGTCCTTCCTGTAGATTATAAGGTCCTAGGGGTGGGGGTTGTGAGGAATATGGATTATCACTTACTGTCGGCCATGTTCCCACCCAACCATCTGCTGAAAGGTAGCAGAGGTAGTGAGCTCCACATGGGGGACCCTGCTTCAAAGCCAGCCAGATGGCAGAGAGCCTCTAGCAGTCCACCTTTGTTTACATTTCTCACCTCCATTCAGCATGCCAGGAACCCAGCTAATGGAACAGGAAAAACTTCCCTGCAGAGGGTCTAGGCCATTCACCAGTTCAATGCACATTATCAGACATCATGGAACCGGCAGTTCATAAGGGATTATGATTCACCCATCCATCAGACATAAACCAGATACATATTTGTGTCCCTGTGGCCACAATGAACAGGCCCGTGGTCATAGCTTGGTGGTGGGATGCCAGGGAGGGGAGATATACATATCTCCCCACAGAAACCAAATAAAGTTACCATGCTTGGATTCTACTGGTAGCCGGAAACCCAGGCGGATCCATTGGTCCCAGGACCACCTCCCTGCGACATTCTGGTCTGGAGCCATGAGCCCTAATCGGTTTTGTGGTTCATTTGCTGCCAGCCCAGAAGTGGGGGGGTGGACCCCTCCCAGGGGAGGGGAGGGGCCAGCTACAGGTTAAAAGGCTTGTGCCAGCAAGCGGGCGTGTCTTTCTCTGAAGGAGGGTTACATCGGGCCATGTGTTTAGAGGGACCTGCTGCCATCACTGGCCTCCATGTGACTACAGCAAAGGACTCATCACAACCCAAAGGACTCCTATACCTGGTAAACTGACTTTTTGCTCAGTTTAATCCTGTGTGTACCCTATTACCTGTATCTGTAACCTCAGACCACTGTATATATCTTGTTTGTGTTTATAGTGTTATTTCTAGTGAGCCCTTAAGGCGATTAAATATATAATTTAATCTTGTGCTGTCTTGTATCTCGATCACGAATCCCCATGTCCGTGTTTAGGCCTAGTTATACGCTACCGCGAATTGGTTTCTCATCCTCTATAATCCCGTTAGCGGACCGGGCTTATATCTAACGAAGCAGATACCCAGGTGCAGATACCCAGGCTGAGACAGCACTGTTTTCACTGGGGCAGTGACCAGACTCTCTCATCTTGTTGCCTCTCTGTGCCCGTGTAACATCCCAGAGTATGTCACTAAACTCTGTTCCCCTGCTACTACATGTCACGTGTATATTTATTGTCATCGTGTGTAATCTAACATTGCATTTTCCCTGTATATATATTTTCTATGCCCGTTTCATATATCATGCTGTAATTTCCCTGTACACCAGCAGGTGGTGGCAATGTGTGATCAGGTATATAGCCAGTTTAGTATATCTAGGCCTGGAATAGTTCATTCCAATCTAGTCTCCCCTGTGTGAGCAGAAGTGGGCTAGTCCCATGTCCTGTCTCCTGAGGAGGAGAAGGAAGTTAGTGAGTGTACCAGCCACCCCTGCTGGGGGTAGATTGTGTTAGTAGGAGCTCCCAGTTACAGGGATCCCAACCTAGGATCCAGCCTCAGCTGAGGCCAAGGACCACTCTTCCGAGACTGAGTCATCTACCTCAGCTGGTGGCAAGCAACCCTCCAGAACTACAGATCTCCAGGAAGACATCATTCCCTGCGAGCAGTCCTGTGAGTACCTATCCAGAGTCCAGGAGAAGCCAAATTCCTCCTCAGCTAGTCAGGTCCATACCAAGCAGAAGACAGACATAGCAGAAGATAGATACCTGCCAGATTCTTTAGGCATATGACAAGAAGCAGAATAGATATAGATTATATCTCCTGTCTGGATTTCCATCATTCCTCAATTACTCCTACAGACCACACTCAATTTTATTGCAAGTGAGCCAGGATCCAGGAGTCCAGCCGTACCAAGGTAGGAGACACCGTTGACACCACCATATCTGCTACACAGAGACATTACCCCCCTCTGGCATTCCTCACCTGGTACGTGAGTTATAACATCTTAAAGGGCCCTGCTACAGTACCTGCGCAAGCTGCAATTGGCGTCACAAACTAATTATAAACTTATACACATATCTATCCTGACCCACTGCATTGTACTAGTGTCCTGCTCATTGCACCAGCGTGGACAGGAGATATCAGTGTAAACTGTACCAAGCTGACCTTACCTGCTCCTCCAGGAGGGCGTGACGTCACCAGTGACCATACCGGGTCTCTTGAACTCGACGTAGTTGACGTCAGTCGGGGTACGGTATTCGTCACGGGTCCTCGGGGTGCGGAGTCTTTCCTGTAGATTATAAGGTCCTAGGGGTGGTGGGTCCTTTCTGTACATTATAAGGTTCTGGCCCTCGTAGTGAACAGGGCATCATCTTTTAAGGCAATGTCCATCCAGTAGATTGTGAATATCTTTTATATGACGCGTTTCGTCTGTGCCCCGCCATGTTCCTATTATCACCACAGATTTCAGGGCTGTGATATCAGCGTCAGTCCTGACTCCGCTCCGCCATGTTCCTGTTATTACCATAGATTTCAGGGCTGTGATATCAGCGTCAGTCCTGATTCCGCTCCGCCATGTTCCTGTTATTATTACCACAGATTTCAGGGCTGTGATATCAGTGTCAGTCCTGACTCCGCTCCGCCATGTTCCTGTTATTATCACCACAGATTTCAGGGCTGTGATATCAGCGTCAGTCCTGACTCCGCTCCGCCATGTTCCTGTTATTATCCACCATAGATTTCAGGGCTGTGATATCAGTGTCAGTCCTGACTCCGCTCCGCCATGTTCCTGTTATTATCACCACAGATTTCAGGGCTGTGATATCAGCGTCAGTCCTGACTCCGCTCCGCCATGTTCCTGTTATTATCCACCATAGATTTCAGGGCTGTGATATCAGCGTCAGTTCTGACTCTGCTCCGCCATGTTCCTGTTATTATCACCATAGATTTCAGGGCTGTGATATCAGCGTCAGTCCTGACTCCGCTCCGCCATGTTCCTGTTATTATTACCACAGATTTCAGGGCTGTGATATCAGCGTCAGTCCTGACTCCGCTCCGCCATGTTCCTGTTATTATCACCACAGATTTCAGGGCTGTGATATCAGTGTCAGTCCTGACTCCGCTCCGCCATGTTCCTGTTATTACCATAGATTTCAGGGCTGTGATATCAGCGTCAGTCCTGACTCCGCTCCGCCATGTTCCTGTTATTATTACCACAGATTTCAGGGCTGTGATATCAGTGTCAGTCCTGACTCCGCTCCGCCATGTTCCTGTTATTATCACCACAGATTTCAGGGCTGTGATATCAGCGTCAGTCCCGACTCCGCTCCGCCATGTTCCTGTTATTATTACCACAGATTTCAGGGCTGTGATATCAGCGTCAGTCCTGACTCCGCTCCGCCATGTTCCGGTTATTATTACCACAGATTTCAGGGCTGTGATATCAGCGTCAGTCCTGACTCCGCTCCGCCATGTTCCTGTTATTATCACCACAGATTTCAGGGCTGTGATATCAGCGTCAGTCCTGACTCTGCTCCGCCATGTTCCTGTTATTATTACCACAGATTTCAGGGCTGTGATATCAGCGTCAGTCCTGACTCCGCTCCGCCATGTTCCTGTTATTACCACAGATTTCAGGGCTGTGATATCAGCGTCAGTCCTGACTCCGCTCCGCCATGTTCCTGTTATTATCACCACAGATTTCAGGGCTGTGATATCAGCGTCAGTCCTGACTCCGCTCCGCCATGTTCCTGTTATTATCCACCATAGATTTCAGGGCTGTGATATCAGTGTCAGTCCTGACTCCGCTCCGCCATGTTCCTGTTATTATCACCACAGATTTCAGGGCTGTGATATCAGCGTCAGTCCTGACTCCGCTCCGCCATGTTCCTGTTATTATCCACCATAGATTTCAGGGCTGTGATATCAGCGTCAGTTCTGACTCCGCTCCGCCATGTTCCTGTTATTATCACCATAGATTTCAGGGCTGTGATATCAGCGTCAGTCCTGACTCCGCTCCGCCATGTTCCTGTTATTATTACCACAGATTTCAGGGCTGTGATATCAGCGTCAGTCCTGACTTTGCTCCGCCATGTTCCTGTTATTATCACCACAGATTTCAGGGCTGTGATATCAGCGTCAGTCCTGACTCCGCTCCGCCATGTTCCTGTTATTATCACCACAGATTTCAGGGCTGTGATATCAGCGTCAGTCCTGACTCCGCTCCGCCATGTTCCTGTTATTATCCACCATAGATTTCAGGGCTGTGATATCAGTGTCAGTCCTGACTCCGCTCCGCCATGTTCCTGTTATTATCACCACAGATTTCAGGGCTGTGATATCAGCGTCAGTCCTGACTCCGCTCCGCCATGTTCCTGTTATTATTACCACAGATTTCAGGGCTGTGATATCAGCGTCAGTCCTGACTCCGCTCCGCCATGTTCCTGTTATTATTACCACAGATTTCAGGGCTGTGATATCAGCGTCAGTCCTGACTCCGCTCCGCCATGTTCCTGTTATTATTACCACAGATTTCAGGGCTGTGATATCAGCGTCAGTCCTGACTCCGCTCCGCCATGTTCCTGTTATTATTACCACAGATTTCAGGGCTGTGATATCAGCGTCAGTCCTGACTCCGCTCCGCCATGTTCCTGTTATTATTACCACAGATTTCAGGGCTGTGATATCAGCGTCAGTCCTGACTCCGCTCCGCCATGTTCCTGTTATTATTACCACAGATTTCAGGGCTGTGATATCAGCGTCAGTCCTGACTCCGCTCCGCCATGTTTTTGTTATTTGTGAGACTAGTAAAAGTCCTGTGTGCAGAATAATAAAAATATGACAGAAAAAAGTGCTGAAAATCTCACAATATGACGACACCATTGGTGTCGGGGAACACCATGTTTTAAGTCCCAAACCCACAACCCTTTTTGCCCCCATAAACTTGGCCGGAGCTGCATTGTCTGCTGGAGTGTGACCTTCTGACGTAGGCATCCTCAAACTGCGGCCCTCCAGCTGTTGTAAAACTACAACTCCCACAATGCCCTGCTGTAGGCTGATACCTGTAGGCTGTTCGGGCATGCTGGGAGTTGTAGTTTTGCAACAGCTGGGGGTCCGCAGTTTGAGGATGCCTGTTCTGACATATCGTATTCTCTGCTGCTGCTCACCATCATACTTTACACTGCATCTCATTTGCACTTATAAATGCTGGTCTCATATAATCTCCCTACATCTCTGTCCACCACCCGCTGCGCACATTAGGACGGGTTGCATTATCAGGAAGCAGAAGACGATTATCTGTAAAATAGTTTTTATTTCTGAGATGAAACAAATCACGGATACACAGAATGATAATAATCAACGAGACGCGTTCAGAACCTGGCGCTTTACAAGACACATGAAGACGCGGCAACGTTTTCCGAGGAGGAATGTAAACAAGTTCTGCGCTTATATAAAAAATATGGTGCATTTATTCCGTTATACAGTATGAAACTGCCGCCGTGAACACGTTACCCTCCCCCACCACCATCTTGGTGTACATAAAATAAAGAGAACAAAAATAGCTTCTTTTTGGCTTTTTTTCCCACCTGCTTAACTAAGTCAAAACATTCTCTGGAAGTCATGTAAACGCTCTGGTTACGGTCGCACAATCGCCGCCGTTTGATATCATGTCCCTGAGTGACGCAATGACGGCCTCCTCTCAGCTTAATGTATAGAACAAGAGGAAGCCGCAGGAAACACCGAGGTCCAGCAAAAATCTAAGAAAAAGAAAAAAAGTCTTGGGGCGTCCACCGGCTGCACGCTCACCCCATGGTTTGGGTTACAGCATCTGGAATGTTCACTGGTGACGTGAAACGCGTCTGTGGGTGAAACTGATATTCGTGAAACGCGGCATCAATGCATCAGGAGCCACTCATAGAAATAAGGCACAAAGGCGACCCACCCATGGAAGAGGAGCCATTGATCTCCTTGCGTATGAGCCGTAACGCAGCGCTGAGCCGACCTATGGGAGTGGCCGGGAAGCTGCAGCTGTCACTTCCGTAAAGTGAGTGGGAATTGGCGCAGTGGCACTGTGATGGGAGCGCACGCTGCACAATGCCAACATGAGGTCTGAGCCGTACAGACGTGCACCTTGTGCCTCCGCAAGGTTCCCTACGAACAGCTGGGCTACAGCAGAACGAAAGTCAGTTCTGCCCACAACGTGGCGCGTAAGGAAGGGGGGGCAAGTACAGAACATAAAATAATCTCCATTTTTGGCATAATCACAGTATGGAGGGAAGGTCGGAGCACAACCCTAAAATCTCACGCAACTAGCGGACTGATGGAGGGGCATAGGCTGCCGCAGCAAACAAGGTGGGGGGTCCTCCAGACCAGCAGCACACTGACCGGTTAATCTTATTTTGGGGTGCCATAACCCTTTTCCTTCTTCCGTCCTCCTTTCCCAGTTTTTCCTACAGGGAACCGCTAACCTGGAACGGTTACTTTACGTTTCCTAAAGTGGTTGTTCAGAATTAGGAAAATATGGTGGCTACTCTCAATAGAGTTGAGGTGCAATACCAGACACAACCTGTGGAAGAGGGGAGCGCTGTGTTCAGGAAAGTGGCCATGATTTCCTAATCCTACACAAGATGGGCTGTCTGAGATAATGAGATATATCTCCAATATCCCGCCTGCTGTCATCCCTTTCTCCAGGGCCGTTCTCTGCACCGCCATTATACCGGCACATCACTACTGCAGTCTGTAAACCAAACAACTGGCGGCGCAGAGAACGGCGATGAAGGAGGAGGCGGCGGCGAGTACGTAATCTATTTTTGACAACATTTAGGGACAAAATTTCTAATTATGTCAGACAACCCCCTGAAATCTCATGTATGCTTTATTTAGTAGAGGGCGGAGCTGCACCCACAAAATCCTCCCAAAGAACCAATCAGAGGGCTGCAAAATGTCTTATTACAAAAGCCCCTCCCCCTAGGAGCCTTCGCAATCTCTCTCTAGAGTCAACATTTACTTTTCGGCCTCCTGATTGGCTCTTGTGCCGGTATTCAGTGGGGGTCACTGTACTACTTGGGCTTTGATACCAAATGTCACGTTATAAAAGGAACCAGATCTGGAGAATATTTCCCTTTAAATAAACTAGGGGGACATAAAGAATGAAGTATTCCTAATACAGTGCGGTCTGGGGAGACAGGGCAGATCCTCCTTCATGGCGGTAAGAAGTAATCCTTGCGGTCAGATTGTCGGCATTCAAATAAAGGGGGTGATGAGAAGCATCAACCCCGATCATTCTCATCTAGCCCCATTCACCTTGCTGCGATGTCAGGGGCTGTGCGAGGGGAAGCACAGAAAGTGACAGAGGATTCTGGGTGAAATCAGTGATCGGATACCTGGTGTCATGGGGTAGAGTACAGAGACCATGGTGCACACAACTTAAAGGGCATCTCCACCTGGGAACCAGAGGTCTCCTTTCTATGCGGAGGCTTCACCTCTCCCCCAGGTCTGGGCAGTACAGATTTAACCTCCTCAGCAGTGGTTGATCCTCCTTTCTGCAGCAGCCTAACTGCACTCGGGTCAGAGGTTTGCGGATTCTTCCTCAGTCCACTGGATCAGACCCGTATCTAAGACCAGGAGAATAGTCCAGGTGCACAATGATGGTGGCCCTGGAAGCTGCAAGTATTACCAATGCACTGCTGGACCCCCACTAAGGCCTGCTGCACAAGAATATGGGGTCTTCACAGATAGCACTGCACCAGTCCAAGGTTAGGAGAACAGGGTTCATCTTCTGGAGAGCAGGCCAAGGTCTTATTACAGTGCACTGGAGAATGGATGTACATGGCTTCTTACAGTGCACTGCAGCATGTGTAAGATGCACTGAAGATCAGGGGGTCATTATACAGGGCCTTGGAGAATCCATGTGGGAAGGCCTTTTTACAGCGGAGGTGCAGGGCCCTGCTACAGTGCACTGGACTATTGAGGGTGCAATGCCTTCATATAATACACTAGATATTATGGGTGCAGCAGGGTCTTCACACATTGCACATGTTACTGCACTGGATATTAAGGGTGCAGGGTCTTCATACAGTGCACTGAACATCAAGGGTGCAGGGTCTTCACACAGTGCACTGAACATCAGGGGTACAGGGTCTTCATACAGTGCACTGAACATCAGGGGTACAGGGTCTTCCTACAGTGCACTGGACATCAGGGGTACAGGGTCTTCCTACAGTGCACTGGACATCAGGGGTACAGGGTCTTCCTACAGTGCACTGGACATCAGGGGTACAGGGTCTTCCTACAGTGCACTGGACATCAGGGGTACAGGGTCTTCATACAGTGCACTGGACATCAGGGGTGCTGTATCTTCCTACAGTGCACAGGACATTAGGGGTACAGGATTTTCGTACAGTGCACTGAACATCAGGGGTGCAGGGTCTTCATACAGTGCACTGAACATCAGGGGTGCAGGGTCTTCATACAGTGCACTGGACATCAGGGGTGCATGGTCTTCATACAGTGCACTGAACATCAGGGGTGCAGGGTCTTCATACAGTGCACTGGACATCAGGGGTGCATGGTCTTCATACAGTGCACTGGACATCAGGGGTGCACTGGACATCAGGATCTTCATACAGTGCACTGAACATCAGGGGTACAGGGTCTTCATACAGTGCACTGGACATCAGGATCTTCATACAGTGCACTAGGACGGGTTCTCCTGGGCCCTGGAGGTTGGGAGCTGCAGTGCACTGGAGGGATTAGCTTTACAGTTCTTCCTTCTTCTTCCCGAGTTTGCCGTGGTCCTTCTCTCTGAGCGACCGCATGAAGGAAACAAACCCAGACTCCTGAATGATAGAAAAGACAGAATTATTAAGCGTCCCTCCCCGCCCCCCTCCATGCCGAGCGGCACTCACCGAGCGCTCCCCGTTGTACTTCTCCGTGAATTTGCCGTAGTTGTAGTAGACGTAGGTGGGGAAGCCCTCCACTCCCTCCTGCTTACACAGAGCCTGGTTCTTCTCTTTGGTGCAGTCAACAGCAGCGTATGCGATCTACAACACGAAGCAGTGTGTCAGCTGACTGGGTCATGTGACTGCGATTAAAGCTCCCCCCCCAACTAACACTGGCGGAGCGGATTCTCTGAGACCAGCCACCTACCATATACTCCATGGGAAATTCTATAACTCAAATCTCCCTGCTGAAATTTTTATGCATAAAAATCACCACAAAAACAGGGTTAACACTGCCTGTGTGAAAAAGACCCTAAAACTCCCCCGGGGCCCCTCCCCCACAGCATTATTACAGGGTTAACACTGCCTGTTGGTCACAATGTATCGGGTGTGGACCGCGACCTGATACAATGTTTCCAGCTCCAGAATAAGCTGAGTTTTGGAGGAAAATCAAAAAAATAATTTGCATTTAAAAGTCACAAAACAAAGAATCCCGTTTGAGAAGGCGTCGGATGGCGGCAGAGCGCGGCCTCGCGATCCAGAACCTCAGCCAAAGTCCGCAAAAACATCTGCTCATTTACTGAGGGATATGACTTGTGGGATCAGACGCGGCGTGACGCCGTCTACAAATACCGGGGTGACTAATCTCCAAACACCAGAGACGAGCGGCGCCGGCAGCGTCTGAACCGTAACACTGTCCCTCGACTGATGAGACCGGTCCTGGTGATCGATACGTCCTTAAACCGATCAGATATGGAATAAGGGTCTCCAGGTGTCCGGGAAACTACAACTCCCAGCATGCCCCATCACCCAAAGGCTACTGGAGGATTCACTTCCAGATCTAGATTCATACAAATTATTCTAGTTATATAATGAACTGTCTCAGTCTTTGTGTTTCGAATCCTCACTATCTGCAAGATCTCTCCTTGCTGTCACTGAATGGGAACATTCTTGTACAGACATTGTATTGCTCACAGCTGAGGCTTTGTCACAATGTATCAGTACTGGCAAGCCTGTGTGAGCTGCACAAGACTCTGTCCGCAACTCTCAGGCTTCCCGATACAAAAACGTAGGCTGTGCGGGAAGCTTTTCAGGTGTAGTCCATTCACAAGGGGAGGGCAAGGGGAGGTCTTGAAAATGATACGGCCATGTTCACAAGACGGAGAACTTGGGGGACGTGGAGCCTTGGGCCGACCCTTGGATTTCTGCAGCAGATTGCGCCTCATTCAGCCAAAGGATCCCACAGCAGGAACCTACGCACTGCGAGTGTGAACTACGCACAGAATTCCCATTTAACGTAAATATTGGTGAAACCTGCACGAAAACGGGTGTGAACGTGGCCTGAGGCAGAGACCCCCGACCTGTGGCTCTCCACCTGTGGTATAACTACAACTCCCATAATGCAGGCTGTCCCCGACGAGAGTTGTAGTTTGGCAACAGCAGGGAAGCGACAGGTTTGGGAACATTACCCTAAAGAAGGAGAAACACACTGGACCCGTAGCGTCGGGTGTCCGATTTTCTGCCGGCAGACTGACCGCCCCGCACTCACCTTCCGGTCTTCTTTGAATTCCTCCGCTGCGTTCATAAAATCAGGAATTGAGTTTTTGCAGTGAGGACACCCTGAAAACGGAGGAGACGGTTATCCGCCAGCACATCGCTCAATGCATCATATAGAGTACTACAGATCAGTTCTCAGGGGGACGCCTGCAGTATAAAGAATGGAGGTTGTCACACTGGTTGACATGGGTCCATTCTACAGACACGTAATTATACTTTCTAATACTGTCTGTACCTTAGATTCCATTACATCAGCAGAGGATAGGACCCTGGACAAAGCCAGGACCATGAGAAGAAAAACCTCCCTGCTTTACACTTCAGGCTACATCCAGAGAAACAATTTATTTGTGTCGTTAGAACTGACAACCCAAAAGGTATCTAGCGGCCTCTGCAGGGGAAAGGCGACATTACATGGCAGCTGTCCAATAAGGGGGGGGGGGGGGGGGGAGGCTTTTACGAGAACCCCCCCCCCCCCATTATAATGAGCGCACATATATCCACACTTACAATTATCTGAAGCATATCCGATAAAAGGTGTGGACGACACTGTATAATATATACACACACACTATACGGTATATACTGGACGACACTGTATAATATATACACACTCTATACGGTATATACTGGACGACACTGTATAATATATACACACACTATACGGTATATACTGGATGACACTGTATAATATACATACACTATATGGTATATGCTGGATGACCCTGTATGGTATATATATATTATACGGTATATACTGGACAACACTGTATGGTATATGTACATACCGTACGATATACACTGGATGGGATCATATAATATACATACACGATATATACTGGCGCCATCATCCGCACACCAATGCCCCACCCCCCCCATCCCTGTGACATCACCGCGGGCACAGACTACAGCGCTGGACTATTGTCGGATTAGCAGGATTCCCAGACCATGGGCGCTGGGTTAGTGGACAGTCGCTGTAATCTGCCGCCCGCTCCTCTGCCGATAAACCCTCCTCAGCCGCCGGCCCCTCGCCTTCTCCCAGTAATGGGGGCGGCTTCCCTGATCTGACTCTCTCCTCCCTGATCGCTTCTGACAGATGAAACTAATTGCCCCGTCCTGTGAATCGTGCGACGAGGGGTGATAACGTCCGGACGCTTCCAGGCCTGCGGGACACCAGGGACGCTGTACATAAAGCGGCGCGCCATCATGATGAATCGCCAGCGCTGCAGCCTTCAGGTCTCAGACAATTAACTGTAATTACGCTACCGACAGCCGGTGAACGGACGGCGCCGCCGCTAATTGGAGAGATATCAGGGAACAAAGCAGAATCCGAATGGTTATTGTAAAGGACGTTCATGGAATTAGGGGGGAGGGGAAGGCAACGTGGGGTTAATAAACGTCTGCATGTGCAAAATGGAGATAAAAAGGACGTTAATGGCCGGAGGAAAGACGAATTCTCCTGATCAGAGCAGTGAGCGGATGGGACGCCGACTCTGGCCCACTGGAGAAGAGGCTGCCGCCCGCTCTGCCGCCGCCTCTCCTCCGCACCCGGGTGGGGGCTCTGTTCTGTGACACTATAGGGGGCGCCGCTGCTGAGAATCGCACTTATAATTTATCTCTCCATTCACATCAAGAGCAGCTTTCAAATTCTCACAGGTCAAAGATACAAATAGAAAATTCTACCCCAATCCCTCACGCACCGCCACCGCAGCCAAGATCCCACAATGCACTGCTCTCCGGTTACAAAAGAGCTGCAACACTGTGAATGCAGCTCTGGAGGAGACTAGAGCACGAGGATCATCACTGTAATATTTCATCAACCGTCTCACCATGTTCAAGATCTCTGCTTTCTGACCCAGTCTTGTTCACACGGCTGCCGATGGCTTGTTACACTGTATCACTGGAAACGCATCAGAAGTTACTGAAACACTGTAACAAAAATATCAGCAGTCTCAGCAGCACTTGTTTTCAGTGGATTAATGGAAGTGTTTCCATTCACTGATGGCAAGTAGAGATCTTGAAAATCATTATAAAGTAGATGACCCATAAGATCAGCCATTTGCAGAATTTCTGATGATATCTTCAGTAAATCCTGGATCCGGTATCCTCCATCGTTCGCAGATCACAAGGACCGCACGCCCGGCCTGACAACAGGAAGGGTTAACCGGCTGCTCAGACTTCACTCCGGACGCGCGGTGGAGTGTTACAAATCCCATAATCCCCTGCATCGGGGATCGGACGCGTTTTAAGGCCGCACTTACAATCCCATAGAGGAGGCAGCGCAGATGTCTTCACATCACACAGAAATACATCCAGGACGCTGCACTGAGCCGACAGCCCGCCTGGCGCCCCCTGCTGCCCGAGAATAAAGCGGGGGGACGGGGGGCACCTAGAAACAGAGAGAAAACCACAAGGGTCCAGAAACTAAAACCTCTGCAAACATTTCTCCACCAGGTCCCAGCTCTGCTTGTTGTCAGTGTATGGGAACACCACTATTAACAAGCACAATGTACACCATAGTCTCGGGGTCTGATGTCATTCCAGGGGTCTGTTCTGGAGTCTGAATGAATGTTAGGGGTCTGCAGCATGACTACATTTAGGGGTTCTGAATGAATTTTAGGGTTCAGCGTATAAATTAAAGGGGACCTCTTCCCGCTCCTGACATGTCTGGTTTAGTAGCTTCATGCACTCCCCATGTAATAACAATTCTGCAGCCTCTATTCCTATGGCTCCATGTTGTGCTGTTCCTCTATTATTTCTACTAGAAGTTATGAATGAATTGCTAGCAGTCTGCAGTAAGGTTACAGAGGGGAGGTGACCAGGTGGGGGCGTGTCCCTGCACAGACTGAAAATGGCAGCACTGATTGGATAGAGTCAGACTGTGCAGGGACACGCCCCCAACTGGTTACCTCCCCTCTGTACCATTACTGCAGACTGGCAATTCATTCATAACTTCTAGCAGGAATAATAAAGGAACGGCACAACACACAGACATAGGAATAGAGGCTCCAGAACTGTTATTACATGGGGAATGCATAAAACTATTAAAATAGACATGTCAGGAGAGGGGAGAGGTCCTCTTTAAATTTAGGGGTTCTGGGGTCTGATGAAATTTAGTAATCTTTCCTAAAACCAGTGGAGTAACCCCCTGCCCAGTGCTATCTGACGAGGATGAGCTCAGGACGGTTAAAGTGATCCCATTCACTGAAAGCAAGCCGAGGCGCCCACAATGTTTTCGGCAGACTGCCTATAGGGTAACAGGCTGATATATCTGCAGAGTAAAATCGCTATAAATCAGCTTAGAATTCATCACAAAAGGCGCAACTCGATGATAAAAGCAGCGCGGCACTCGGGGTGTGGGCTGCGGATCCGCACACGTTCCATGTTCGCTGCTTTACTCGGGGCAGATAATCTCCTTATGTGAAGCCTCCGGCTGACGGGAATGTATTCAGGATTCTATTTGCTCAGTTCTTATCATTGGACACAAAGCAAATCCACAAAGAACTAAAACAAACTGTACATGATACAGGGAGACGCCGGCGGCTGCAATACCGGCGAATCTCCTGCGCCGATCACACAGAGGCCACGCAGCAGCTCTGTGGACGCTTCTCTCAGGATGTGCTGATGGAAATGAAATTTAAAGGGGTTATCCAGAGTTATAGAAGTGATTCAAGATCTTTGCTTGCTGCCAGTGAACTGCATAGATCCCGAGGTAGGATGCCAGACTGATATATTTTACATGCACTGATACATTGTAACAAACTGTCAGGACAGCCGCTGGTGTATTTAGCTCCCAGCTGTGGGACCTATCGGGACAGAACAGATTTCAGCCTCTGGATGTAAACAAGAATCTCCAGCAAGCAGAGATTTAGAAAATGTAATAAACCTGAAGCACGCCGCCTATTACAGCCCTGCATGGTTGATAAAAAAAATGGCTACACAACATTTCACATACAAACAACAGAGCTGAGAAATGGGGGTCATTCTGAATTAAAGTGGCATTATACCTACTGGAAATGGAAAAATAGAAGCTCTGAGCACATTTTAGATACAAACCTGTGTTGGGCCCATCTACCAGCCGTCGAGGTGGCTTCTGCAGACGGGTACCTAACACTGATATCCCGCCTCTCCTGGACTTACCTAAGCCTACAATACTCAGGGCGGTGCAGGAACCAGCTACATATATACTCTGCTCAGAAGCCCCAGGCAGATGGGCGTTCCTCAGTCTAAAAGAGGCGCTACCCTCAATATATACTACAAGTATATTTGGACTGGTACATTCATATTCATAGTCACAGGGGCAAATCTATCAAGCAAACATGGTTGAATTAAAGTGGCATTATACCTATAATAAATGGAAAAATATAAGCTCTTTGCGCAGAGTATACACCCTGAGTATTGTAAGCTTAGGTAAGTCCAGGAGAGGCGGTATATTAGTGTTAGGTACCCATCTGCAGAAGCCACCTTGATGCCTGGTAGATGGGCCCGACACACGTTTGATAAAAAATGTGCACAAAGAGCATCCATTTTTCCATTTATAGGAGGTATAATACCACTTTAATTTAGAATGATCCCCATTTCTCAGCTCTATTGTTTGTATGTGAAATGTTGTGCCGCCATTTTTTTTTTTTATCAACCACGTTTGCTTGATGGATATGCACCTGCGACTATGAATATGAATGTGGTAGTCTAAATTTTCTTGTAGTATTAGAGCCCTGCAGACCTCTTCATGATGTGATGATTAAGTGATATTTACATAGGACTGCGCCGGCTGTTAACCTTCCCTGCAGAGCCTTAGGCTACGTTCACACTAGCGTTTTTACTGGATCTGGTAGGGTTCAGCAAAAACGCTTCCGTTACTGATAATACAACCGTCTGCATCCGGTATGAACAGACCTGGTTGTATTATCTTTAACATTGCCAAGACGGATCCGTCATGAAATCTAATAAAAGTCAATGGGGGATGGATCAGTTTTCTATTGTGTCAGAGAAAACGGATCCACCCCTATTGACTTGCATTGCTGCGCTCCGTTCTATTCAGTTACGTTTTGTCCCCCTTGACAATAAATGGGGACAAAACGGAAGCGTTTTTTTTCCGCTATTGAGCCCCTATGATGTATGTTAATACCGGAAAACATTAACGCTAGTGTGAAAGTCGCCTTATGCTGGAGGATCAGATTTACCTCACAGCAATATCCATTAGGCGGTATAAATACAGAGACGTCTTCCTGACACAACATAACGGGATACACTCTGTAAATCTCCCGCTAGTAAAGAGCTGGATGGAGGGATCGTAAACTTTAAGAGGATTTCACTAGATCTGCCTGATATCACAGAATATACTGTGGGTAATGGCACTGCGCGGGGGGGGGGGGGGCGCGTCCTCCGCACGTTCAGCACTGGGATTATCCGCTCTCAGGTTTCATCATCATGATGTCTAGATGTAAAAGTCCAGCATCTCAAACCGATCGGGGGTTACACTACATCTTATGCTCCAGTCACATCCAAAGCTGCTGCACTGCTTATGATAGGTTGAATAAAGTAGACATTTTCCGAATAGGTAACTAAGGCTACTTTCACACTTGCGCTTGATCGGATCCGTTCAGAACGGATCCGATCATATTAATGCAGACGGAGGCTCCGTTCAGTACGGATCCGTCTGCATTAATAACTTAGAAAAATTTCTAAGTGCGCAAGATGCCTGAGCGGATCCGTTCAGACTTTCAATGTAAAGTCAATGGGGGACGGATCCGCTTGAAGATTGAGCCATATGGTGTCATCTTCAAGCGGATCCGTTCCCATTGACTTACATTGTAAGTCTGAACGGATCCGCTCGCCTCCGCATGGCCAGGCGGACACCCGAACGCTGCAAGCAGCGTTCAGCTGTCCGCCTGGCCGTGCGGAGGCGAGCAGAGCGGAGGCTGAACGCCGCCAGACTGATGCAGTCTGAGCGGATCCGCTCCATTCAGACTGCATCAGGGCTGGACGGAGGCGTTCGGGTCCGCTCGTGAGCCCCTTCAAACGGAGCTCACGAGCGGACCGACGAACGCTAGTGTGAAAGTAGCCTAAGCTGCGGCTCTGCACGATGATCAGTCCAGACTATCCTCTGTGAGCTATACCCATCAGCAACCAGATGTCCTGATCGTCTGTTACAATGTATCAGTCCGGAGCTCAGGATGTTTAGGATTGTCAGGATGGATACACTGTAACAAACTGTCAGCTGTGAGTAGTATTAGGTCAAGACTGGTATTCACCATCAGGCCATGTCTGCTGCACCCCCTCATTCTCAGGATGGGTGCAGGATCGGAGGTCGGACCCCCATGACCATGAAGTGATGACATATACTATACCCCGTAAAACTTTAGAAAGAAGGAAACCAATGTGAAAGCTCTTACAAGGTGCGTAGAACATGACGAGCGCGTGCTTCTTCTTCTTCAGGGTCTCTCTGAAGTCGTCTCCCAGGAGGTGGAGCACGCTCGATGGCTTGTCCTCCCATGCCGGTTCTGGAGGAGGCGGGGCTTCGGGGCTGCGACAAACAGAAGTCTACGTGATTTACGGACTCCCTCTGACTCTACACTCAGCAGACGGTGACCGCACTCATCCACGTACCTGCGCATGAACTCCAGGATCTTCTGGTCGGTGCGCAGGTGTGGCACCGTGTACTTCTCCTCACCGTCCTCAAAATACTTCAAGGTCGGGAAGCCAGAGACGTGGAACCTCTCTGCCAGAGATCTGTGGATGGTGGCGTCCACGGCCGCCAAGACACCGGGGCCCTGAAAGAGACAAGAGGGCAGGTCAGCAATGAGAGCGGGGGCTGGGAACGGCTGCTAATCAGAGTCACTGACAACAGCAGAAACTGCAACAATGTACCAGAAGGTTGTCACATTGTAACTGGAGAGAGGGGGCATTATACGACACAATACAGTGCTGCACTATAATACCGCACAATACTAACCGGACAGTGGTACAGGATAATCAGACGCCGACACTCGGGGTACAGGATAATCTCAGACGCCGACACTCGGGGTACAGGATAATCTCAGACGCCGACACTCGGGGTACAGGATAATCTCAGACGCCGACACTCGGGGTACAGGATAATCTCAGACGCCGACACTCGGGGTACAGGACAATCAGACGCCGACACTCGGGGTACAGGGTAATCAGACGCCGACACTCGGGGTACAGGGTAATCAGACGCCGACACTCGGGGTACAGGGTAATCAGACGCCGACACTCGGGGTACAGGGTAATCAGACGCCGACACTCGGGGTACAGGGTAATCAGACGCCGACACTCGGGGTACAGGGTAATCAGACGCCGACACTCGGGGTACAGGGTAATCAGACGCCGACACTCGGGGTACAGGGTAATCAGACGCCGACACTCGGGGTACAGGGTAATCAGACGCCGACACTCGGGGTACAGGGTAATCAGACGCCGACACTCGGGGTACAGGACAATCAGACGCCGACACTCGGGGTACAGGACAATCAGACGCCGACACTCGGGGTACAGGACAATCAGACGCCGACACTCGGGGTACAGGACAATCAGACGCCGACACTCGGGGTACAGGACAATCAGACGCCGACACTCGGGGTACAGGACAATCAGACGCCGACACTCGGGGTACAGGACAACCAGACGCTGACACTCGGGGTACAGGGTAATCAGACGCCGACACTCGGGGTACAGGGTAATCAGACGCTGACACTCGGGGCCTGTGAAGGATTAGAGTAGGTTTTATGCACACAGCCGATTGATTAACTAACCCTCATGTAGGCAGTTCATGAACTACAACCCCCATGCGGCTAGACTGAATGATCCGATCCGCTGCAGTGGGTAATGTGCACTGATCTCATTAATGATTAAAACCTTTGATTAGAATTTAAGTGATTGATGCAGAAATGCTTCTTGCCAGGGTGACCCCCAAACCTTCTTTCTGCCACGCTCGGATACAGCGGCTCGGCTACGGCGTCTCGCCTCCCTGTTTTCTCTAAATATGACAAGTTTAATTAATTCTAATGGTAAACACTTCTCCTAATAAACGAGACTCTCAGGCTGTTCCTGTAATGTTCTTAGCGCTGGAGATTTGGCAAAGCGAGTGAATTAGCAATCAGCCCGCGCTCGGCTCCAACTCCTTGAGGATCTCAGCAAGACCACGCGTTTCAGTCTCATTAGTCTGGAGCATTAGGATTCTATTAGTAAAACAATCCATAAATTAGAAAATCTACAGGATAATAAATATCAGGAGGTGTTTTAACCAAACAACATGAGAGCAAGAACAAGGTATGGAGGAAGGGGCGGAGCATAGGCGGTCACCTGCAGCTGTACCAGGAGTGGGTGTGGCCAAACACTCGCAACAATGTATCTTTGTAAATACATGTGACAATGGTACCTGGCTGGGGGTTATTACCCAATGGAAGAAGCTGGCCTGGTCTGATGAATCAGGTTACATCCTGCGGATGGCCGGGTGCGTTTGTGTTACTTACCTGGGGAAGAGCTGGCGCCAGGTGCACCACGGAGAGAAGGCAGCCTCTGATGAATCAGGTTACATCCGGTTTATGTCTGGGTGTGTGCGTCACTTACCTATGGGAAGAAGTTATGTCTGACCGCTGTTTCCTCCCCGTACGCCGGGTCTCACCTCCGGTTCCAGGAGGCACAAAACAGTTTACCGGAAACAAAGAAACGGTTTCACCTAAATAAACCTGATTTTCTTACACTTTCTTTTTGCAGAACTTCGGCCGCCTTTTCATAATCCGGTTTCATCTTCTTGCAATGTCCGCACCCTACAGGAAACGGACAGAAAACACGGTGATCGCCACAATCCCGATCTAATCCTCGTCTTATACCCAGATGTGAGCAATTCTACTAAAGCTGTTTATTTGCTATATTGGTTCCTGGGAAAGCTGGGTGACAACCAATATGGCTGCCATAGAAGTGGTTCCCCTTAACCCCAGCAGGATTACGCAGATTTACCATTCAGATCCTTGTGAAAGTGGCTGACATCAGTACATGCGATGAAACGGCTCTAGCCACCATTAGATACATCCAGGTGACCAAGGGTTAATGCATTTATATTAACACCACCAACTGGAGGAAGATGGAGACGCGCTGACTAAACAGATTAAAAACCAACACAGCTGAGTGTTTGTGACAGTCTCATGTAGGTCACGATCCCCGACTGTGACAGTCACTGAATAGAGAGAGACCTCATCACACAGAACGCGTGCAGAAGGGAGGGCACCTGTGTACATACATTACTTATCCTGTATTATACTGCAGAGCTGTACTCGCTATTCTGCTGGTGCAGTCACTGTGTACATACATTACTTATCCTGTACTGACCCTGAGTTACATCCTGTATTATACTCCAGAGCTGCACTCACTATTCTGCTGGTGCAGTCACTGTGTACATACATTACTTATCCTGTAGTGATCCTGAGTTACATCCTGTATTATACTCCAGAGCTGCACTCACTATTCTGCTGGTGCAGTCACTGTGTACATACATTACCTATCCTGTACTGATCCTGAGTTACATCCTGTATTATACTCCAGAGCTGCACTCACTATTCTGCTGGTGCAGTCACTGTGTACATACATTACTTATCCTGTACTGATCCTGAGTTACATCCTGTATTATACTCCAGAGCTGCACTCACTATTCTGCTGGTGTAGTCACTGTGTACATACATTACTTATCCTGTACTGATCCCGAGTTACATCCTGTATTATACTCCAGAGCTGCACTCACTATTCTGCTGGTGCAGTCACTGTGTACATACATTACTTATCCTGCACTGATCCTGCGTTACATCCTGTATTATACTCCAGAGCTGCACTCACTATTCTGCTGGTGCAGTCACTGTGTACATACATTACTTATCCTGCACTGATCCTGAGTTACATCCTGTATTATACTCCAGAGCTGCACTCACTATTCTGCTGGTGCAGTCACTGTGTACATACATTACTTATCCTGTACTGATCCTGAGTTACATCCTGTATTATACCCCAGAGCTGCACTCACTATTCTGCTGGTGCAGTCACTGTGTACATACATTACTTATCCTGCACTGATCCTGAGTTACATCCTGTATTATACTCCAGAGCTGCACTCGCTATTCTGCTGGTGCAGTCACTGTGTACATACATTACTTATCCTGTACTGATCCTGAGTTACATCCTGTATTATACTCCAGAGCTGCACTCACTATTCTGCTGGTGCAGTCACTGTGCACATACATTACTTATCCTGTACTGATCCTGAGTGACATCCTGTATTATACTCCAGAGCTGCACTCACTATTCTGCTGGTGCAGTCACTGTGTACATACATTACTTATCCTATACTGATCCTGAGTTACATCCTATACTATACTCCAGAGCTGCACTCACTATTCTGCTGGTGCAGTCACTGTGTACATACATTACTTATCCTGTCCTGATCCTGAGTTACATCCTGTATTATACTCCAGAGCTGCACTCACTATTCTGCTGGTGCAGTCACTGTGTACACACATTACTTATCCTGTACTGATCCTGAGTTACATCCTGTATTATACCCCAGAGCTGCACTCACTATTCTGCTGGTGCAGTCACTGTGTACATACATTACTTATCCTGCACTGATCCTGAGTTACATCCTGTATTATACTCCAGAGCTGCACTCACTATTCTGCTGGTGCAGTCACTGTATACATACATTACTGATCCTGTACTGATCCTGAGTTACATCCTGTATTATACTCCAGAGCTGCACTCACTATTCTGCTGGTGCAGTCACTGTGTACATACATTACTTATCCTGTCCTGATCCTGCGTTACATCCTGTATTATACTCCAGAGCTGCACTCACTATTCTGAGCTTCTTCAGCATTATAAGAGGACTCCAGGATTATAAATGGCCCATGGTAGATCCGGGGGGGGGGGGGGGGCCTCACTAATGGTAGATGGTAGCCTGTGGGGCAGATAAAGGGCCCCGCTATTAAAGCGTCATCAGGGGGTATGGCGACGTCCCCTATGTCTGGCTCCTGGGCGCACCGTCCCTTTAACGATTCCCGGCAGGTAAAGCATTTCCTGAAATTCACAAATCAATGTAATTTTCTTTCAGCCACAAATTGCAGATTTTCATTTCCCCGACCGCTACTCACCAGGGAGCAGAAAGAAAATAGAGGGAAGGGGGGGGGGATATTTAAAAAATAAAATACCTGAAATTCTCTGAAATCGGTTTCCCTCAGTTGGAGTGAAATATGTCCACCCCCCCTTATTGCTGATTACTACACTGTGAGCGCCCAGGAATCCGCGGCGCCTCTGTCCTCTCTGACATCGGGGCATCAGCTGAAGGCGGACACATGGCGGGCACCCAGCTTTCCCAGGATGAGATATAAGCACAAGGGGCTTATGTACAGGGATAATGCTCCGGGCGGACCTGCCACTCAGGAGTCCGGGAAAGTGGAAGAGAAACAGAATAGGAGCGGGACACGAAGGACTTACATGGAGCGTAGAACATGACGAGCGCCGACGGGTGATCCTGGATAAACTCATCAAAGCCGGCGTCAGTCAGGTGATGGACGGCGCCTTCCTGCTCCGACCAAGGCACTTCGGGCTGTTCAGGCGCCGGAGCCTGAGGGCTGAAATAACACACCAGCATAGCATGGGTTAACAGCGACTCTTCTGCAATTTTCGCGGTCCTGACAAATGTGGGGTAAAACTGTTCTTCTCTGCGCTGGTACCGACAGTATGTCCCCTGAGCGACGCAGGTGTCGGGGGGCAGGCTAATGTACAGGAGGGGTCCGGGCACTGGGGGGGTCATTATAGGGGTTAGAGGACCCCCTTAAGCAGCTGGTACTTCACGTTTTTTCACTGGCGCAGTTGTATGAGGCCCAGGTTTATGAGGGAGAAGTTGCAGATTTTGCAGCGGTTTGTGCGTATATAAGTCGTTTTGTAATTTAAACCTTTTGCGTGATTTTTAGCAGTTTTTTATTTTATTTTTATTTACTTTATCGTTTCCACTGCACATACGTGACACCGAATAACCTGGTAAATGAGCTCCACAGGTGATCTCTGTCGTAGTTTTTTTCCTTTTTCATAATATATGTGCAATAAAATGTATTTTATGTAAAATAATCCCTTGCAAGCTTTGTTTTATTGAAAACATTTAATACAATTTTTTTAGATTGTGATTTTATACTCCTGTACGCTGTGTCTCTACGGCACAGACTGCGGTGAGGGCGATGACTGAGCGTAAGTCCTGGGGTCCCTGCTAGGTCCCCGCTGCTGACTGCAGAAGCCCCAATGACCAGTCCCATCCAGACACACCTACCAATGACCAGTCCCATCCAGACACACCTACCAATGACCAGTCCCATCCAGACACACCTACCAATGACCAGTCCCATCCAGACACACCTACCAATGACCAGTCCCATCCAGACACACCTACCAATGACCAGTCCCATCCAGACACACCTACCAATGACCAGTCCCATCCAGACACACCTACCAATGACCAGTCCCATCCAGACACACCTACCAATGACCAGTCCCATCCAGACACACCTACCAATGACCAGTCCCATCCAGACACACCTACCAATGACCAGTCCCATCCAGACACACCTACCAATGACCAGTCCCATCCAGACACACCTACCAATGACCAGTCCCATCCAGACACACCTACCAATGACCAGTCCCATCCAGACACACCTACCAATGACCAGTCCCATCCAGACACACCTACCAATGACCAGTCCCATCCAGACACACCTACCAATGACCAGTCCCATCCAGACACACCTACCAATGACCAGTCCCATCCAGACACACCTACCAATGACCAGTCCCATCCAGACACACCTACCGATGACCAGTCCCATCCAGACACACCTACCGATGACCAGTCCCATCCAGACACACCTACCGATGCTTAGGTCAGCAGTGGACAGATCTCCATGTGCAGATGACTGACTGCATTACTGTTGTGTGCAGGATTACAGTTTTTACACCAGGTTAATAGGATGCAGCCTGATCTTCAAGCGGATACTACTACTACTACTCCTCCCAGCAGATCCCAGTCACACGATTCTACTTACTTTTTAAGCCAGTCTGCAATGTCTTTGGCAGTTGCTCCGTACTTCTCAAAGTTGAACTTGTACTTTCCTTTCCTGAGAATCAAATATAATAATTACAACAGCTGTGTAGAGTCCGTCAGTGAAGGTCGTCCCCTCAGTGCAGTGCCCGTCCCCTCAGTGCAGTGCCCGTCAGTGCAGGTCGTTCCCTCAGTGCAGTGCCAGTCAGTGCAGGTCGTTCCCTCAGTGCAGTGCCAGTCAGTGCAGGTCGTTCCCTCAGTGCAGTGCCAGTCAGTGCAGGTCGTTCCCTCAGTGCAGTGCCAGTCAGTGCAGGTCGTTCCCTCAGTGCAGTGCCCGTCAGTGCAGGGCCAGTCAGTGCAGGTCGTTCCCTCAGTGCAGTGCCAGTCAGTGCAGGTCGTTCCCTCAGTGCAGTGCCAGTCAGTGCAGGTCGTTCCCTCAGTGCAGTGCCAGTCAGTGCAGGTCGTTCCCTCAGTGCAGTGCCAGTCAGTGCAGGTCGTTCCCTCAGTGCAGGTCGTTCCCTCAGTGCAGTGCCAGTCAGTGCAGGTCGTTCCCTCAGTGCGGTGCCAGTCAGTGCAGGTCGTTCCCTCAGTGCGGTGCCAGTCAGTGCAGGTCGTTCCCTCAGTGCGGTGCCAGTCAGTGCAGGTCGTTCCCTCAGTGCGGTGCCAGTCAGTGCAGGTCGTTCCCTCAGTGCGGTGCCAGTCAGTGCAGGTCGTTCCCTCAGTGCGGTGCCAGTCAGTGCAGGTCGTTCCCTCAGTGCGGTGCCAGTCAGTGCAGGTCGTTCCCTCAGTGCAGTGCCCGTCAGTGCAGGTCGTTCCCTCAGTGCAGTGCCCGTCAGTGCAGGTCGTTCCCTCAGTGCAGTGCCAGTCAGTGCAGGTCGTTCCCTCAGTGCAGTGCCCGTCAGTGCAGGTCGTTCCCTCAGTGCAGTGCCCGTCAGTGCAGGTCGTTCCCTCAGTGCAGTGCCCGTCAGTGCAGGTCGTTCCCTCAGTGCAGTGCCCGTCAGTGCAGGTCGTTCCCTCAGTGCAGTGCCCGTCAGTGCAGGTCGTTCCCTCAGTGCAGTGCCCGTCAGTGCAGGTCGTTCCCTCAGTGCAGTGCCCGTCAGTGCAGGTCGTTCCCTCAGTGGAGTGCCCGTCAGTGCAGGTCGTTCCCTCAGTGCAGTGCCCGTCAGTGCAGGTCGTTCCCTCAGTGCAGTGCCCGTCAGTGCAGGTCGTTCCCTCAGTGCAGTGCCCGTCAGTGCAGGTCGTTCCCTCAGTGCAGGGCATCCCAGGAGTACTCACTCAAAATACGGAACGGTGGGGTAGCCCTTTACGCTGTACTCTTCCTTCAGTCTTTCAAACTCGGGAGGGAAGACGTTCATTCCCGCTAAAACCTGCAGGAAGAAGATAAAGAAGCTCCGATGTCAAAGAGGCAACAAAGACCCCGAAACAGCGCCGGAGGACGAGGCGCCCGTGCATAGAAAAGCCTCTCCTAACCCTTAGGGTACCGGAGGTTTTTTTCGTTTTTGCATTTTGATTTTCTTCCCCATTTTCCTTGAGCCATAACTATTTTAGTTTCCCGGTCACATAGCTGTAGGAGGGCTTATTTTTGCGGGACAAGTTGTACTTTGTAAATATGGCGTACAATGTAGTGAGAAGCGGTAAACGCATTCCAAATGGTGTGGAATTGGAAAATAAATGCATTTCCTCCACCATTTTACGAGTTTTGTTCACATGGCGTTCCGATTGCGGCAAAACTGACCCATGTCCTTCACTCTCTGGGTCAGTACGATTACAATAATACCCCCTATGTGTAGGATTTTATGTCTAAATAGCGTAAAAATAATGTAAAAAAAAAATTCCTTTTTTTATGATTTTGAATCTCGTATTTGAGCCTACAAAATCCAATATATATTTTTTTTATTCTGAACAATCCTGGATTTTTTACAGTAATCGTACAGAATTGCTCATTTCTTATGTTGGCCGCTCTGATGCCCTGGCTCTCTTCAGCGAGACCCAGCGTATTAAAATCAATTAGCGGCATCCTCATTGGCGCACAGGATGCCGGTAAGAGGCCCAGGTTTTACACCCTTAAGATGCTGGGATCTCACTTGATCACGGCATCTAAAGGCTTTAAATTACCGCGATCAGCATTATTGCCGGTTGCTGTCATTAGCCGCGGGTCTCTGCTGTTTGAAACATTGGAGACCCGCCGGCCATGGCCGCCGCACGCGCGAGTGGGGTTAATTTTTGTTGTGTTCGGACGGCTGAGGGTTTGTTACAATAGATCCATGAAGGCAATCCTCTGCGGGCTAAACACGGCAGCAACTAAAACATCTCTTCTGTCCTGGACCCTGATGAATTCATCCACCAGGACAAGTTCTCAGCGACTGAATGTAAACGAGAATGCACCTATTCACTGACAGCAAGCGGATGTATTGAACAAATGAGCATTATTTACTGTTACAGGATGAGGCTGTCTCTGGCTGACAGGACTTGCTGGGACCTGTGGGGGGCCGCAGGCAGCAGGGCCGTCTGTAGCCGCATCCACGTGTGAATCCCCCCGGTCCAATAATCCTGTTACCCAGGGCAGCAATGGCGGTGCGACATCAGGAGCGCACCCGTCACATTGGGAACTACAATAATTTCTGATGTGTCTGAAGGGTCACACGGGCTCCGCAGCACCTGTCAGAGGACATCAGTGTCCCCCTGTATGCCCCCCAGCGCTGACCTTACAGAATGGGGGCATCAGACAGTAATAATCTACTGCACATCGGTCCCGGGTCACTACTAGCGGTTACTCACATAGGTGCCCTTTAGCTCGGTGGCCGCCTGTTGGTACGCTGGCATCAACCTCTTACACACACCACACCCTGAGGACGAGAGACCAGGAACATTAAGATGGGGGGAGACACAGGCCAGAATCATAGGGCGGGGGAGGATGGGGACAGTAAACTGGAGCACGGTGACATGGACAACCTGGACAGATGAGCCACAGAGAGAGACAGAGACAGAGAGGCAGAGTGCACAGAGGAAGAGCCAGAGAGAGACAGAGAGAGAGAGAGAGAGAGAGAGACAGAGAGAGAGAGAGAGGCAGAGTGCACAGAGGAAGAGCGCAGAGAGAGAGAGAGAGAGGCAGAGTGCACAGAGGAAGAGCAGAGAGAGAGAGAGAGAGAGAGAGAGAGAGAGGCAGAGAGCACAGAGGACGAGTGCACAGAGGAAGAGCAGAGAGAGAGAGGCAGAGTGCACAGAGGAAGAGCAGAGAGAGAGAGAGAGAGAGAGAGAGAGAGAGGCAGAGTGCACAGAGGAAGAGCGCAGAGAGAGAGAGAGAGAGAGAGAGAGGCAGAGTGCACAGAGGAAGAGCGCAGAGAGAGAGAGAGAGAGAGAGAGAGAGAGAGTGCACAGAGGAAGAGCAGAGAGAGGCAGAGTGCACAGAGGAAGAGCGCAGAGAGAGAGAGAGAGAGAGAGAGGCAGAGTGCACAGAGGAAGAGCGCAGAGAGAGAGAGAGAGAGAGAGAGAGGCAGAGTGCACAGAGGAAGAGCGCAGAGAGAGAGAGAGAGAGAGAGGCAGAGTGCACAGAGGAAGAGCGCAGAGAGAGAGAGAGAGAGAGAGAGGCAGAGTGCACAGAGGAAGAGCAGAGAGAGAGAGGCAGAGTGCACAGAGGAAGAGCGCAGAGAGAGAGAGAGAGAGAGGCAGAGTGCACAGAGGAAGAGCGCAGAGAGAGAGAGAGAGAGAGGCAGAGTGCACAGAGGAAGAGCGCAGAGAGAGAGAGAGAGAGAGGCAGAGTGCACAGAGGAAGAGCGCAGAGAGAGAGAGAGAGGCAGAGTGCACAGAGGAAGAGCGCAGAGAGAGAGAGAGAGGCAGAGTGCACAGAGGAAGAGCGCAGAGAGAGAGAGAGAGAGAGAGAGAGAGGAAGGGGCAGAGTGCACAGAGGAGGAGCAGAGAGAGAGAGAGAGAGGCAGAGTGCACAGAGAAGGAGCAGAGGACGTGAGAACTTCAGGGTGAGGCAGAGAGGACTGTATAGCAGTATAGCAGAGAACGCTCAGATTATGGAGGTGCGCGGCGGGTGTCGGGGGTGGCAATGATGGGGTGCATACGTGGAGCGGCACAACAGTCCCGGGCGAGGCTCAGCACAGACACTGGTAAACTAAAAGGATTCTCACAAGTAGCGTGCGATTAACCCCCACCACGCACGCACACAGAGGCACGAGGCGCAGCAGAAGACGCACGGCACAGGACACACCGCAGCTCAGATATCACTCACATGGGGCGTAAAACATCACCAGCAGGGGGCGATCTTCCTTCTTCAGAAGCTTCCGGAAATCCTTCTCACTGTCAATATGGACAACGTCTTTGGCGTCAGGGTTCTCCTCCCACAGCGGCGCCCCCTCTGGATCTTTCAGAAAAGCCACCATGGACTGAGGGAAAGAGAAAACGTGAAAATCAGTGTGCAAGCACCGGAGGCGCCTCATGGGCGAGCGAGCGCACACACTGCTGGCGGGTGCATTCCTGGGACCAGTCTAAGGACACCTACCTTGTGTGTGAGCGGTCTGTTGTACTCTGTGTGGAACGTCCCATCCCTGCAAGACAAATCAGTCAGTCTAACGTTCAGGACTTCCCTCCCTGCTTTACACTGCAGCACTACTAACTCAGATTTACTGCTGTAAGGGGGAGGGGCCACAATCACGAATCTTCACACAGCGGCAATAATACCGCCAGGCTGTGAGTCACCTACTTGTAGTGCAGCAGCTCGGCGCCTCCAGTCTTCGCGCCGGGGTCCACTTTCATCTTCTTACACAGTTTCCTGCTCTCGGAGTCACTGGAAAGATTAAGGAAACGGTGACGCGCACATCCCAACACATTCTGCATCAGAGACCCCGGTCACATCCAGAGCTGCGATTGCTCTTTCATACACCACAAGTAACTCCGGGATGCCTCTTCTTTACCTATATCATTTCTCACGCTCCAGTTACATCCAGAGCTGTAGAACTGGACATTTCCTTCAGTGCAGGATCTGCTGCTGTGCACAGGGAGGCAGCGCTTAGCTCGCGCATAGTGCCGGTTACAAGAGTTCAGCGCTTTATGACAATGTGACGCCCTGTTACCGGCAGGATTGTGAACGCAGCTCTGGATGTGAGCGGAGTACAAGATACAACTTCACCACAACAGCCAGTGCCAGGCAGAAACACTGGGGTAAATCACAGGTCCTGTACAGACGTCCCAGTGGGTCCTGCCTGTTGGGGGTTGTAGTTTGAGAACAGGAAGCAATGTAATCATACCCGCAGTCAATCCATGATATGGTAGCTCTGCCCCGCACATCCTGCGCCGCATCCGACAGCAGCTTCAGCTGACGCTCAGCAGCCTTGGCTGAAAACAAAAAATGAAGATTGTTATTAAGTGCATTGTAAATAAAGTTTTGTGATAAGAGCACTAACCATAAAGTCACATGATTAGATTCTGCCTGTCTAAAGATGCCACTGGGGGAGCTAATAACAGGTTATACAGCCACCACTAGGGGGAGCTCACTACATACAGATTATACAGTCACCACTAGGGGGAGCTCACTACATACAGATTATACAGCCACCACTAGAGGGAGCTCACTACATACAGATTATACAGCCACCACTAGGGGGAGCTCACTACATACAGATTATACAGCCACCACTAGAGGGAGGTCACTACATACAGATTATACAGCCACCACTAGAGGGAGCTCACTACATACAGATTATACAGCCACCACTAGAGGGAGCTCACTACATACAGATTATACAGCCACCACTAGAGGGAGCTCACTACATACAGATTATACAGCCACCACTAGGGGGAGCTCACTACATACAGATTATACAGCCACCACTAGGGGGAGCTCACTACATACAGATTATACAGTCACCACTAGGGGGAGCTCACTACATACAGATTATACAGCCACCACTAGGGGGAGCTCACTACATACAGATTATACAGCCACCACTAGGGGGAGCTCACTACATACATATTATACAGCCACCACTAGGGGGAGCTCACTACATACAGATTATACAGTCACCACTAGAGGGAGCTCACTACATCCAGATTATACAGCCACCACTAGAGGGAGCTCACTACATCCAGATTATACAGCCACCACTAAAGGGAGCTCACTACATCCAGATTATACAGTCACCACTAGAGGGAGCTCACTACATACAGATTATACAGCCACCACTAGAGGGAGCTCACTACATACAGATTATACAGCCACCACTAGGGGGAGCTCACTACATACAGATTATACAGCCATCACTAGAGGGAGCTCACTACATACAGATTATACAGCCATCACTAGAGAGCTCACTACATACAGATTATACAGCCACCACTAGGGGGAGCTCACTACATACAGATTATACAGCCACCACTAGGGGGAGCTCACTACATACAGATTATACAGCCACCACTAGAGGGAGCTCACTACATACAGATTATACAGCCACCACTAGAGGGAGCTCACTACATACAGATTATACAGCCACCACTAGGGGGAGCTCACTACATACACAGATTATACAGCCACCACTAGAGGGAGCTCACTACATACAGATCATACAGCCATCACTAGAGAGCTCACTACATACAGATTATACAGCCACCACTAGAGGGAGATCACTACATACAGATTTTATTACAAGACCCGGAGGCTCATATTGCTATTCTCCTTCTTTACTCTGACCAATAGCAGCAAAGAACAAATAAAAATATTGAAACATGTGATCAGCCCCTCCCCATAGTCTCTCTATAACAGGCCACACCGCCTGCCAATCCTCCTCTTTCTTTGCTGCTGACCGCAGAGATAAGTAGTGCTTTGTTACTGTTTTTCTCATTATGTCTTACTGATGATTTTATATTCTTTGGGAAATTTGTCTTGATTTGTTTTTTCCCCTTGTGGGGCTATTTGGGGGTGCATATAGGTGATTTTACACTGTGCCTGTTAAATTTATACTTTTTCCCCTATCTTATGGTCTCTTTTGGGCTCTCCTATTGGTGGTTCGGTTCCCAGGACGGACATCTGGTTTCTCCCTCTGGTTCTCCCTCACTGTGCCCTCTTCTGTTCCCCCCTCCTAATCGGGCGGCTCTTTTTCCCGCCGCCGCTTACCTCAGTGCGGCCGCGGCTGCGCTCTCTTCCTCCCCGGCAGGCGCGCCCGAGATCTCGCGAGATCTCGGGCACTTCCGCTTCCGCTTTGTGCGTCTTCTCGGCCTGGAGCTCGGCTGCCTCGGTCCGTCCCTGGGTGTCCGGTTAGGTTTTTTCTCTTACAGCGATCCCCTGTTACTGGCCTGGGGCAAATCCCCATCACCAGTTTCCTTCTCCCCAGACGCTCCTGTGGCTGCCGCTTGTTCTAGTGAGCGGCCATTGTTAGCGTTTTTCTTTCTGTGTGGTTGAGACTGGTTTTTTAACCCTGTCTTCCCTCATACCATAACTGGCTAGATCGCCTATTATATTATACTAAGGCAGTACCATTATCAGTACTCACTTGCACAGGCCATCATGCCTAAGAATGTGCATACTGGCCAGGGCCCTGCAGCAGAGGACGTCCCTCTGGTGGAATTAACCCCTTCGGGGGAGGATGGCCATATCCCGATACCTGGGGATCAGACCATTGATTTTCAAGCGTCGCTGTCCAGCGCCATTGCTGCAGCCATGGGTTCAATGACCTCGGTCATTTCCCAGACTATCGCTCAGGCCCTAGCTGCCCATCCGACTACCTCTCAGTCCCCGCAGCCCGTCATGGTGTCCTCACCCACCGGGCCAGGGCCGTCTGCCTCCAGAAAAAGAATTCAGAAAGGTGATGATGTTCCCACCAATGTTGGCGCGCCTGGTCCGCGCAAGAGAGCCCGTACGCGTCGGGCAGAACGCACGCGCAACTGGAAAAGTGCTAGAGCACTGCAGGAGATGGATTCCGACTCTGATATCGGATCCGAGGAGGAGGCTTTAGATGACGCCTTTGAGGAGGCAGAGGAGGACCCATCAGGGGTCATGGAGGATAACCCCCTACCTGGGTGTAGCTCCCTATTGTCTGCTGCAGACGGTATGCCTGCACCTTTGACGGATCCCTCTGGGGAACCATTGTTCGACCCAGATTCGCTCCACCACCCCCGCTCGGCTGAGTGGTTACCATTGGAGCACGTCTCCAAATATTTGGAGGCTAGAGTGCGATGTCCTCTTTCCAAAGAGGCTCGCAATAAGCTTAGGGCGGAGTGCCCCAGACCCGTCATCCCTAACAGGGTGTGCGAGACTCCAGCGGTCGACCCCAAAATGACGCAGTTCCTCGCCAAATCTGGTTGGAACCCGCGTAGGGGTCTGGAGTCGGCGCTACGATCCTGCCAGGACAAACTCCTGGACATATTTGGCCCGCTAGCTAAGCTTTTCGACCTGGCAGAGACAGCTAAAGCCTAGGACAAGCAAGTTGACCCGCTGGAATTGCGCGAATGGGTACAGAGGGCCATTTGCATAGCAGGGAACGTGAATACGTCCTTGGCTATAGAGAGGCGAAAGGCCATCCTCTTCAAAATTGAGCCAAAGCTGTCAAACCTAGCTCTGACGGAGGCTGGAAAGGAGGCCCAGGGCCTTTTATTTGGTGAACCATTCATTAAGGACCTAGGGAGGTTTGTGGGGGCTTTCACGGCCTTAGACAAGGCCCAGTCCTCCATGAAGCGAGTTTTTCACGGTAGGGTCTCTACCAGGGCCGGCAGCTTCAGGGGCCGCCTGTCCGGCCGTGCCCAATTTCAGTCCCGTGGTTCGGGCCGAGGCTCCTACTCCCAGAGGTCTTCATTCCAGGAGCACAGACGAGAACAGTCTTCGTTCTTCCCTTCACGAGGAAGCTCCTGGCGTCCAAGAGGATATCGAGGAAATCCGTCTTCTAGACGTCCCTACGGTGAGTCTGCCAACTCATTTCAATTCTTTAAAGGCTTGTGTAGGGGGCAGACTACGTCTTTTTTCCCCAGCTTGGTCCCACATCACCTCGGACCGTTGGGTCCTGTCCACGGTCAGGGGTTTCCATATCGAGCTGACGTCCTCTCCACTATCCCTCCCACCCCCGCACCCGGCGATACTCTCAGCGGAGAACCGCATGCTGGTCGACTCAGAACTGTCGGACCTGGTCCGCAAAGGAGCCATAGAACCGGCTCCGATGTCCCCTGGCCTGATAATCAGCAATATTTTTCTAGTGGCAAAAAAGGGGGGCCAACTTCGGCCTGTTATCAATTTACGCGCCCTCAACGCGTTCGTCAGATACCGCCATTTCAAAATGGAGGGCATCCATCTCCTTCGGGACCTCCTTCAGATGGGCGATTGGATGGTCAAGCTGGACTTGAAGGACGCTTATCTTACTGTCCCAGTAGAGGACGCGTCCAGGAACCTTCTCTGTTTCTCTTGGCAGGACAGGATTTGGCGATTCACGTGCCTCCCGTTCGGCCTATCTTCAGCTCCCTGGTGTTTCACCAAGCTGATGCGTCCGGCTATGGCGTGGCTGCGCAGTCGTGGAGTTCGTCTCATCGTATATCTGGACGACATTCTGATCATGGCCCAGAATCGGTCAGTATTACTGGATCATCTTCGCTGGACCATGGATCTTCTGTCAGATCTGGGTTTCCTCCTCAATCAGGAGAAGTCTTGCCTCACCCCGTCTCACGTGATGGAGTTCTTGGGGTTTCTGGTGGATGCCACGGCAGGGACGCTCAGCCTACCTCCGGCCAAGGTTCGGTCCATACGGAAGGAGTTGTGCAAAGCTCGGTCGTCTTCCCAGATCCCTCTACGCCATCTAGCCAGGATCATAGGTCTGCTGGCCTCCTCTATCCAGGCGGTTTTCCCAGCCCCGCTTCACTACCGGGCTCTACAGCGCCTGAAGATCTCCCACCTTCGGGCGGGGGCTTCCTATGCGGATTGGATCTCGCTGGACGAGGAGACCAAGGAGGAACTATCCTGGTGGATCCACAATCTACGTGCTTGGAACGGCAAGGCGATCTTCGGCCATCGTCCGGATTTCGTGGTAGATTCGGATGCCAGCCTGTCGGGCTGGGGAGCTCACTGCGAGGGGATCACGACCGGAGGCGGTTGGTCAGAGGCCGAGGCGGGATTCCATATCAATGCGCTGGAACTGTTGGCTGGATCATTTGCGATCAAGAGCTTCACGAAGGACACGGCCAGATCCTGCATCCAACTTCGCATGGACAACGTGTCAGCGGTGAGGTACATCAACTGGCATGGGCGGAACCCGCTCCACCATCTTGTCTCGTCTGGCGAAGGATTTCTGGGACTACTGTCTAGACAAGGAGTTGATTGTTTTGGCGGAATATCTCCCTGGCGTCCAGAACATTCATGCGGATTGGAGCTCTCGGTATCTTTCCGATTCCAGCGACTGGCAGTTGGATCCCGCGGTGTTCCGTTCCTTAATGTCAATTTGGGGTCCTTGCTGCATCGACCTGTTTGCTTCCCGTCTCAACTCGCAACTACGACGTTTTTACAGTTGGCGCCCGGACCCGGAAGCCGAAGCGGTGGACGCTTTTCTGCAGGATTGGTCCAGAGATCTGCTTTACGCATTTCCTCCATTTCAGCTGATCCCCAGGACCCTGATTCAGGTGCGACGTTATTCAGCGGATCTGGTGCTACTGGTCCCATTTTGGAACTCCCAGTCATGGTTTCCGCACCTTCTGGAGATGATGATAGAGATCCCGTACCTGCTCCCGACGTCTCAGACTCTCCTCCGAGGGCCGAATCACCAACCACATCCTCTTCTCCTAGACGGATCCCTGCGCCTGCTGGCATGTCGGATTTCAGGGGACCCTGGGAGGTCCCAGGAGTTTCGGGAACAGCTAGAGTCCTCTTGGAAAATGCGTGGGCCCCTGGCACCAGAAGATCTTACAGATCGGCCTGGGGATCTTGGGCTCGCTGGTGCGTGGCTAGGGACTTGGATCCCGTATCGGCACCTGTGACGGAGGTCTTGCATTTCCTTTCTTCTTTATTTGACCAGGGCAAGGCTTACCGCACAATCAGCCTGTTCAGATCGGCTATTTCTGCCTCTCACCAAGGGTTTGATGGTACCCCTGCGGGACAACATCCTTTAGTGTGTCGCCTCCTGCACGGTTCTCGGATGTCTCGTCCTCCTAGACCTAGATTTTCTGCCACGTGGGATGTGTCTTGTGTCCTTTCTTTTTTGTCGTCTTGGCCTCAGAATACGGACCTTTCCCTTCGGCAGCTGTCGGCAAAGCTCGTCACTCTCTTTTGCCTGATCTCCTGCAAGCGGGTTTCAGACGTCCGGGCTTTGGACTATGATGCACGCTCGTACACCCCGGAGGGGGTCTCGTTTGACATCTCTAGGAGGACTAAGACCCACATACGCTCGGTCGCTTATCCTGCTTTCCCGGCTTCACCTTCACTTTGCCCAGTGGCCTGCCTCAGGGAGTATGAGGCTCGCACTTCTCCGCATCGGTCACGTGAGTTCCCGCATCTTTTCCTGTCGACCATTCGTCCTTTTGCCCCAGTGACCACTCCCACGCTGGCTAGGTGGATGAAGTGGGTCATGGAGCTTGCGGGCGTAGATACTTCTGTTTTTTCGGCGCATTCTGCTAGGGGGGCGTCTGCTACCTCTTTGGCGGTTTCTGGCGCCAGACTGGAGGACATTTTGAAACTGGCGGACTGGTCCAGCGTGTCCACGTTCAGGGAATTTTACTTCCGTCCAGGTCCTCACGTTTTTTCGTCAATTATTGGGAATTTATCTTAACTTTGAACTTGCAATATGAGCCTCCGGGTCTTGTAATAAAATCAGGTGATTTTCCTATTTCATGACGTAAAGTCATGATTTTATTAAAGACACGGAGGCGAGTATTGCCCGCCCTACGTTTCCCTCCCTATGTGAGTTTTCAAATTGGAATGATTTTGATTGTGTGTCATTTGCATGTTGCTTAACTCTATGAGTTTTTTCCTGAGTAGGTTTGTCGCAACCAATTGTTTGTGAATACGATGCACCAATTTGCTTCTATCATGGTTCTGTTTTCGCCTTTTTCAGGTTGAGATCGGTCAGTTCCGTGGTGTCCTTTGTTCTACGTCCTGGTTCGGAGGGTCGGCAGTTCGGTTCCAGCCGGTCATGTGACGTGGACAGCTTCAGGAGGTTCTTCAAGGTTGTTCCTGGTGTTCCTGTTCGCTTCCGGATGGATGGCGCTTTTGTTCCCAGGCTGTTCCGGTTCCTGGTTGGCGGTTCGGTTCGGATTTACATACAAAGAAAGAGGAGGATTTGCAGGCGGTGTGGCCTGTTATAGAGAGACTATGGGGAGGGGCTGATGACATGTTTCAATATTTTTATTTGTTCTTTGCTGCTATTGGTCAGAGTAAAGAAGGAGAATAGCAATATGCGCCTCCGTGTCTTTAATAAAATCATGACTTTACGTCATGAAATAGGAAAATCACCTGATTATACAGCCACCACTAGAGGGCGCTCCTCACATACAGATGTATATACAGTCACCACTAGAGGGAGCTCACTACATACAGATTATACAGCCACCACTAGGGGGAGCTCACTACATACAGATTATACCGCCACCACTAGAGGGAGCTCACTACATACAGATTATACAGCCACCACTAGGGGGAGCTCACTACATACAGATTATACAGCCACCACTAGAGGGAGCTCACTACATACAGATGTATATACAGTCACCACTAGAGGGAGCTCACTACATACAGATTATACAGCCACCACTAGGGGGAGCTTACTACATACAGATTATACAGCCACCACTAGAGGGAGCTCACTACATACAAATTATACAGCCAGAATCACACGCGTGCCTCCCACGAAAGTCCAAGACACTTTACATGAAGATTTCCGCTCTCGGTTTTGCAATTTCAGCCGGTCCCAGACGCCTCCTAATAACCCCTCCCCAGCTTGTGAGATCAGCAGCGCACCCTCACCTGTTTTGGAGTACAGAACCAGCACGTTATTGCGAGTGCGCAGCAGCTTCTTAAAGTCCTTGTGGTCGCTGACTTTTTCGATGAGCGGAGAGATTTTTAGCGCCAGGAGGATGGATGGGAAGACGATCTGTAAGAAGAACGACCAGCACAGGGTTAGTGACTAAGGATCATGTACTGCGGCCGCCATCTTCTCAGGACATTAATAATAGGGGGCGTCATGCAACTCTCCACTGACAGGTCTATCATTCTATTCATCACTGACATATTCCACAGCGCTGCACAGACATTCTCATCATGCTGTCCCCAGGAGCTCACACTCTAAGCTCCCTATGAGTTACAAGGCTTAGAAGTTTAGAAGTAAATCTTGAAACTTTTCCGAAAATTTCTAAAACCCACGTTTTCAGGACCAAATCAGGTCTGAAGTCACTTGGAGGCTTACATAAAATAAACCACCCAAAATGACCCCATTTTACAAACTACACCCCTCAAGGTATTCAAAACTGATTTTACTAACTTTGTTAACCCTTTAGGTGTTCCACAAGAATTAATGGAAAAGAGATAACATTTCTAAATGTCACTTTTTTGGCAGATTTTCCATTTAAATATTTTTTTCCAGTTACAAAGCAAGGGTTAACAGCCAAACAAAACTCAATATTTATGGCCCCGATTCAGTAGTTTACAGAAACACCCCATATGTGGTCATAAACCGCTGTACGGGCACACGGCAGGGCGCAGAAGGAAAGGAACGCCATACGGTTTTTGGAAGGCAAATTTAGCTGGACTGGTTTTTTGACACCATGTCCCATTTGAAGCCCCCCTGATGCACCCCTAGAGTAGAAACTCTAAAAAAGTGACCCCATTTTGGAAACTACAAGATAGGGTGTCAGTATTGTTGGTACTAGTTTAGGGTACATACGATTTTTGGTTGACTATATTACACTTTTTGTGAGGCAAGGTGACAAGAAATAGCTGTTTTGGCACCGTTTATATTTTTTTGTTATTTACAACATTCATCTGACAGGTTGGATCATGTGGTATTTTTATAGAGCAGGTTATTCCGGATGCGGCGATACCTAATATGTCTACTTTTTTTTTTTTATGTAAGTTTTACAATTATTTCATTTTTGAAAAAAAATAAAATCATGTTTTAGTGTCTCTAATAGTCTGAGAGCCATAGTTTCTAAGTTTTTGGGCGATTATCTTGGGTAGGGTAGGATTTTTGCGGGATGAGATGACGGTTTGATTGGCACTATTTTGGGGTGCGCATGACTTTTTGATCACTTGCTATTACACTTTTTGTGATGTAAGGTGACAAAAAATAGCTTTTTTTTTTACACCGTTTTTATTTTTTACGGTATTCACCTGAGGGATTAGTTCATGTGATATTTTTATAGAGCAGGTTGTTATGGACGTGGCGATACCTAATATGTGTAGTGCATTTTTTTATTTTTAATCAGTGACTTTTTTTTCCATTTTTTTTACCCAGACCTACTTGGTTCTTGAAGATCCAGTGGGTCTGATGTCTGTATAATACAGTACAGTACACTATATAGTGTACTGCACTGTATTTTCACTTCATACTTAGTCTGATCAGACTTCTGCCTTTAGCAGGACCGCCCTCGCAATTGTCCCAGGGTGCCTGCTGATTGATTTCAGCGGGCACCCAGTTCCGATCACCGTCTGCCGCACGGAGGTTATCAGAAATACACATGACGTACCGGTACGTCATGTGTCCCCAAGAGGTTAAAGCCCATCTGTCTGCAGTTTTGTCCCTGTGACACCGGCTGAACTGTTACATGGGCGCTCGGCTGCTGAAGACATCTGTGTTGGCCCCATGTTCATATGTGCCCTCATCGCTGAGAAAAAATAAAAGTTAATATATGCAAATGAGCCTCTAGGAGCAACGGGGGCGTCGCCATTACTCCTAGAGGCTCTGCTCTCTCTGCAACTGCCGCGTCCTCTACACTTTGACAGGAGCCTACAGTGTAAACGTCATCACACCTGGTCCTGTCCATCAAAGTGCAGAGGGCGCGGCAGAGCCTCTAGGTGTAATGGTAACGCCCCCATTGCTCCTAGAGGCTCATTTGCATATATTAACACTTCATTTTTCTCAGCAATGCGGACACATATGAACATGGGGCCAACACAGACGTCTTCAGCTGCCGAGCGCCCATGTAACAGGTCAGCCGGTGTCATAGGGAAAAAACTGCTGACAGATGCCCTATAAATAGCACTGTTGGTAGTAGTGTAAATAGTGGTGGTAGTAGTAGTATAAATAGTGGTGGTAGTAGTAGATTAAGCAGTACTGAAGGTAGTAGTAGTATAAATAGTGGTGGTAGTAGTAGATTAAGCAGTACTGGTGGTAGTAGTAGTGTAAATAGTGGTGGTAGTAGTAGTAGATTAAGCAGTACTGGTGGTAGTAGTAGATTAAGCAGTACGGGTGGTAGTTGTAGTGTAAATAGTGGTGGTAGTAGTAGTAGTAGATTAAGCAGTACTGGTGGTAGTAGTAGATTAAGCAGTACGGGTGGTAGTTGTAGTGTAAATAGTGGTGGTAGTAGTAGTGAGATAATTCCTGGCTGCTGTTCCACAAGAGGCAAAGTGCAGGACAGAAGGAGATTTCCCCATTTAACACTTGAGGTGCCAACCACAACCAAATGGACTCAGGGGCCGACATGACGCGTCCAGTATTACATATGTACCTTGTGAAAAGGACTGCAAGTTGGTAACAGACTCTTTGTTTTAAGGTCTCACTCTCTTGATCTCTGCTTGCTGTCAGGGAATAGGAGCCTAAACTAACCTCATCCAGAAGCTGAGAACCCCACACCGACCTAATAGTTTTAAGAGCTGCAGATCGTCACCGTGTACCAGTGCAGGTTGGGGCCGTCACCCAGGACAGGGGAGAACTTTGTGCTGCTGCATTTAGCTCACAGAGGATACACTGATACACTGTATCAAACCCTCAGCTGTGTGACCAGGACCAAGACAGAATGTATACATTTCATTGACTGCAAGCAGAGACTCTGAAAAGGTTGAGGAACTGAATTAAGGTCTATAAGAGGGTCGCATAAGGGCCCTCACATTATTCCTGCCAAGGGCCCCTGGTTACACACACTTAATACTCCAGGGGCCGTCCACAGGAAACACACGTGGCAGTATCTGTGTACAAGAGCTGACAACCCCACCATACCTGGCTTGCAGGTATTGGCTGAGCACCAGACCGTGGCCCCTGCCAGCAGGTAGCGGGCGTCGCCTCCTTCTATAAACAGCCCGGGGCCATATTCCAGGATCTGAGCGACTCGAAGGACGGGTTCCTCGCCGCGCCGTTTCGTAGTTCCTCTTCCAAGTGAATACAAAATCAATATTTGTCCTAAGTGGTGTTTGCTCAGAGACCCAGTCACCTCATCCAGGGTCACACCTGCACCCGCAGCTTTAGACTGTCAGCTCTTGTGGACAGGACACATGATGGCGCCATGTAAAGGGATGGCATGTTCAGCTTCAGGACTATGGCAGTATATGGGGGGTAACGCCACAGCTTGTGCCCAACACCCCAAATAAAGCAGCAGTCACTGGGCAGACTTCAGATCCAGGTAAAAGCACCCGAGCGAAACATGTGCTGGCATTGCCCAGAATCACCTGTGTGCACCGGCTTCCCTGCCAGGTGAGTGATATGGGGGTATACCAGCGCAGGCAGATGGCATGTGCCGGGAAGAGGTCGTCTCTTGTTCTAGGTTGCGGGACCCCAGGTTTACAAATCTACCGCCATCTATCTGCATCCTAGCGTTTTGGACCTGGCAGCACAATCCGGTTATCATCTGACACCGTACCCAGAGGAATGTGTGATGGCCCCGCCGCAGACAAAGACGCCTCAGTAGCGGGCAAGATCTGAAGATGCCAACCCCAAATATCCTTTCCACAAGTTACATGATCTGTAATCCTTCAGTTATAGCGGGCACCGCTGCCAACTGTCATTATGGGGGCGACACCTGAAGCCTCCGCTGCCCCTCGCTCTACGCCAGGTGACCGGTATTCACGACTTCTGTGCCACCGGAGGACAATCTCCAGGCTGACGGCGATAATTAGCAATGATAAGTGCAGCAACTTTCTAATAGAATTGGGATTTTAATTTCTCAGTGTTTTCACAATATCTGCTTGCAAATGGGAATGGGAACATTGCTGTGTACATTTGGAGTGCGAAAAACCCATCCAGCTCTACTACTTTTCACAGCTGAGGGTTTGTCACAAGTGTATCCAGTGTAGACCAATCCTCTGTGAGGTGAACATCCTCCGGACTGATACGTTGTTATCTGCGCTGATACATTGTAACAATCTATCAGGACAGGAGAGAGAAGCTATCAGGTAATAGGATCATCCATAAAAAGTCACAATAAATGATGCAACAACACTGCCTGCAGCTCTGGATGTGACTGGAGAATAAGATATGATGCCACTCGGAATCAGTACCGGATAAGTTCTGCTAACAAGAGCAGGATCCTGCCCAGACAGCGGAGAATCTTGGAATTTCCTGAGCGTGCCGAGAGGCAGGGATGGGGGAGGGGTTGGTGCCAATTCACCAGAAGCCGCAGGCCTACGATAAAGTGTCAGCTGTTTGACAAGACACCAGAAGCCGCAGGGCTGGAGGACGAGGCTGGAAATGAGAGGCTTCCTGCTGCATCCGGGAGGACGAGGTCGGAGGAGAAAGCCCAAAAATAACCCCAAAAGCCGGCCGACGACAGAGAGCGCCCCCCGCCGCCGGCCGATGACAGAGAGCGCCGCCGGCCGACGACAGAGAGCGTCCCCCGCAGCCGGCCGACGACAGAGAGCGTCCCCCGCAGCCGGCCGACGACAGAGAGCGTCCCCCGCAGCCGGCCGACGACAGAGAGCGTCCCCCGCAGCCGGCCGACGACAGAGAGCGTCCCCCGCAGCCGGCCGACGACAGAGAGCGTCCCCCGCAGCCGGCCGACGACAGAGAGCGTCCCCCGCAGCCGGCCGACGACAGAGAGCGTCCCCCGCAGCCGGCCGACGACAGAGAGCGTCCCCCGCAGCCGGCCGACGACAGAGAGCGTCCCCCGCAGCCGGCCGACGACAGAGAGCGTCCCCCGCAGCCGGCCGACGACAGAGAGCGTCCCCCGCAGCCGGCCGACGACAGAGAGCGTCCCCCGCAGCCGGCCGACGACAGAGAGCGTCCCCCGCAGCCGGCCGACGACAGAGAGCGTCCCCCGCAGCCGGCCGACGACAGAGAGCGTCCCCCGCAGCCGGCCGACGACAGAGAGCGTCCCCCGCAGCCGGCCGACGACAGAGAGCGTCCCCCGCAGCCGGCCGACGACAGAGAGCGTCCCCCGCAGCCGGCCGACGACAGAGAGCGTCCCCCGCAGCCGGCCGACGACAGAGAGCGTCCCCCGCAGCCGGCCGACGACAGAGAGCGTCCCCCGCAGCCGGCCGACGACAGAGAGCGTCCCCCGCAGCCGGCCGACGACAGAGAGCGTCCCCCGCAGCCGGCCGACGACAGAGAGCGTCCCCCGCAGCCGGCCGACGACAGAGAGCGTCCCCCGCAGCCGGCCGACGACAGAGAGCGTCCCCCGCAGCCGGCCGACGACAGAGAGCGTCCCCCGCAGCCGGCCGACGACAGAGAGCGTCCCCCGCAGCCGGCCGACGACAGAGAGCGTCCCCCGCAGCCGGCCGACGACAGAGAGCGTCCCCCGCAGCCGGCCGACGACAGAGAGCGTCCCCGCAGCCGGCCGACAGAGAGCGTCCCCGCAGCCGGCCGACGACAGAGAGCGTCCCCCGCAGCCGGCCGACGACAGAGAGCGTCCCCCGCAGCCGGCCGACGACAGAGAGCGTCCCCCGCAGCCGGCCGATGACAGAGAGCGTCCCCCGCAGCCGGCCGATGACAGAGAGCGTCCCCCGCAGCCGGCCGATGACAGAGAGCGTCCCCCGCAGCCGGCCGATGACAGAGAGCGTCCCCCGCAGCCGGCCGATGACAGAGAGCGTCCCCCGCAGCCGGCCGACGACAGAGAGCGCCCCCCGCATTATATGGCTGCCGATTGTGAACGTCTGAAACGATTCATCGATGTAATTGAGGCAAAAAAATCCTTGATGCAGTTTCCCTGCATCGAGGATTCGTTTAAATCACGTGACCACGAAGCGCGAATGACGTGAAGCTTCTCACTCGAGCTCCGTGGCCTTCCGACTTGACACCGCGCTGCAGTGGCCAGGGCCCTGCGTGTACAGATTGTCAGCGCGCTGGCTGACGCTGTGTGTGACATCAGGTCCCTCCCAGTGCATGCTGGGATGAAGATGCCTCTCCTGCGCACTGCCAGGAAGGGAAGTATAAAGTTAGTGGCGGGGGGATCCTGTGATGGCGGGGGGCACCGGGGAACATGGCATGGAGGGGCTGATCTGATGGAAGTGGGGGACATTGTGGATGGCATGGAGGCACTAGGGAAGGGGGACATCATGGCAATCTGAATGGCATGGAGGGGCTGATGGAAGTGCCATCATGGGGGCACTGGGGGACATTGCATGGAGGGGCTGATCTGTTGGCATTGGGGTCTGGCTCTGATTGCAGCAAGGGAGGGTCTGATTGCGGGCTTGCAGCATGGGAGTCTGATTTTTTGTCCGGATCCCCATTACAGTCAATGGGCATCCAGCTATGACAGATGCAGCCGGTGTAATCCGGCAGTGTGATCCTCCACCGGAACAAACTGCCGGAGTTCGCAACATAGCCTTAGATACACATTCTGGCAGAAGAACAGCCTGCTGCAGTACACCGTATTGGGCATAGCCGGATACAACCAGCTATGTGCTCTCATCGACTATAATGTGGTGCAGGCCATGTTCCGGCATACATGCTGCGTAGCGTCCTGTACGCTGTAACAAGGCCGGACCCCATTACAGTCACTCGCTGCAGCAGCCGGCGGTCTCCAGCTACACCCGACACAATGTATATTGCTGCCTTATCCGCTATACCAGTGTAAGGAATACAAATAGTGTTTTTATAAAGAAATACGTTATTTTAAGAAGGTTTTTCTTATTAGATTACTCGATTAATCGTTAAAATCGTTAAGTAGAATACTCGAATACTCAATTACTAAAATAATCGTTTACTGCAGCCCTAGCCCAGGCACATCAGGACAGATTCACCAGTGATGCCTCTGCAACCCCATTCAGACGTATGGAGGATAGAGCACATCATGGTCTGACGCAGGTATTCCCACAGGATAGGCAATAAACGTCTGATAGATTGGGGGCCCCCGAGACATGAACCTATCTGCAGTGGTTCCCCGACCGCAGTCCTGTCGGGGGAGTCAGAAGTGCAGGAAGATCCCTTTAAGAGACGGCACGTGAGGCAGGTTCGCCGGATACTTCGGTCCCATACATCCGAATGAGGTTTGGCAGAAGCCGGTCACACGTCCGCGAGTCAGATCCCTGCAGCAGAACACAGGAGACCTGCGGAAGGAGCGGTCGCTGGCTGAAGGATGATGGGGGGGGCAGGCGTGGCCGATAAACCTGATAGAGGACAATAGATAAGGTGATCGCCGGGGACGTCCTAGTGATCCGACAACCTTCACCTGAAAGACTCGTCCCGACCACCACAAAAAGTTCTGCAGCTTTCAATTCCTCAGCAGATCTCTGCTTGCAATCAGTGAATGGGGTCATTTTGCTTACACCCAGAGGCTTTCCTCACAGTATGGCTACATGCACACGACCGTGCCGTTTTTTGCAGTCCGCAAACCGTGGATCCGCAAAAAATGCAAGGCGCCCATGTTGCCTTCCGCAATTTGCGGAACGGAACGTGCACCGGCAATATAATGCCTATTCTTGTCCGCAAATCGCGGACAAAAATAGGACATGTTATATTTTTTTTGCGGTGCCGCGGAATGGAGCCACAGATGCGGACAGCACACGGTGTGCTGTCCGCATCTTTTGCAGATCCAAACAACGGCCGTGTGCATGAGGCCTAAATGTTACATTTGTATCCAGTCCTGTCTGTTCCCCACAAGCTAAACAGCCTGGACTGCACCGATACATTGTAACAAACTCTCAGGACAGGAGGGGAACTTATGCAGCAGTGTCGGCACGGAGGGACTGTGGGTGGGTCAGGGGGCAGCAGTGTCGGCACGGAGGGACTGTGGGTGGGTGATGGGGCAGCAGTGTCGGCACAGAGGGACTGTGGGTGGGTGATGGGGCAGCAGTGTCGGCACGGAGGGACTGTGGGTGGGTCAGGGGGCAGCAGTGTCGGCACGGAGGGACTGTGGGTGGGTGATGGGGCAGCAGTGTCGGCACGGAGGGACTGTGGGTGGGTGATGGGGCAGCAGTATCGGCACGGAGGGACTGTGGGTGGGTGATGGGGCAGCAGTGTCGGCACGGAGGGACTGTGGGTGGGTGATGGGGCAGCAGTGTCGGCACGGAGGGTCTGTGGGTGGGTGATGGGGCAGCAGTGTCGGCACGGAGGGTCTGTGGGTGGGCCAGGGGGCAGCAGTGTCGGCACGGAGGGTCTGTGGGTGGGCCAGGGGGCAGCAGTGTCGGCACAGAGGGACTGTGGGTGGGTGATGGGGCAGCAGTGTCGGCACGGAGGGACTGTGGGTGGGTGATGGGGCAGCAGTGTCGGCACGGAGGGACTGTGGGTGGGTGATGGGGCAGCAGTGTCGGCACGGAGGGACTGTGGGTGGGTGATGGGGCAGCAGTGTCGGCACGGAGGGTCTGTGGGTGGGTGATGGGGCAGCAGTGTCGGCACGGAGGGTCTGTGGGTGGGCCAGGGGGCAGCAGTGTCGGCACGGAGGGTCTGTGGGTGGGCCAGGGGGCAGCAGTGTCGGCACAGAGGGACTGTGGGTGGGTGATGGGGCAGCAGTGTCGGCACAGAGGGACTGTGGGTGGGTGATGGGGCAGCAGTGTCGGCACGGAGGGACTGTGGGTGGGTGATGGGGCAGCAGTGTCGGCACGGAGGGACTGTGGGTGGGTGATGGGGCAGCAGTGTCGGCACAGAGGGACTGTGGGTGGGTGATGGGGCAGCAGTGTCGGCACGGAGGGACTGTGGGTGGGTGATGGGGCAGCAGTGTCGGCACAGAGGGACTGTGGGTGGGTGATGGGGCAGCAGTGTCGGCACGGAGGGACTGTGGATGGGTGATGGGGCAGCAGTGTCGGCACGGAGGGACTGTGGGTGGGTGATGGGGCAGCAGTGTCGGCACGGAGGGACTGTGGGTGGGTGATGGGGCAGGAGTGTCGGCACGGAGGGACTGTGGGTGGGTGATGGGGCAGCAGTGTCGGCACGGAGGGTCTGTGGGTGGGTGATGGGGCAGCAGTGTCGGCACGGAGGGTCTGTGGGTGGGCCAGGGGGCAGCAGTGTCGGCACGGAGGGTCTGTGGGTGGGTGATGGGGTAGCAGTGTTGGCACGGAGGGACTGCGAGTTGGTCAGGGGCAGCAGTGTCGGCACGGAGGGACTGTGGGTGGGTGAGGGGGCAGCAGTGTCGGCACAGAGGGACTGTGGGTGGGTGAGGGGGCAGCAGTCAATTCCTCAGCAGATCTCTGCTTGCAATCAGTGAATGGGGTCATTTTGCTTACACCCAGAGGCTTTCCTCACAGTATGGCTACATGCACACGACCGTGCCGTTTTTTGCAGTCCGCAAACCGTGGATCCGCAAAAAATGCAAGGCGCCCATGTTGCCTTCCGCAATTTGCGGAACGGAACGTGCACCGGCAATATAATGCCTATTCTTGTCCGCAAATCGCGGACAAAAATAGGACATGTTATATTTTTTTTGCGGTGCCGCGGAATGGAGCCACAGATGCGGACAGCACACGGTGTGCTGTCCGCATCTTTTGCAGATCCAAACAACGGCCGTGTGCATGAGGCCTAAATGTTACATTTGTATCCAGTCCTGTCTGTTCCCCACAAGCTAAACAGCCTGGACTGCACCGATACATTGTAACAAACTCTCAGGACAGGAGGGGAACTTATGCAGCAGTGTCGGCACGGAGGGACTGTGGGTGGGTGATGGGGCAGCAGTGTCGGCACGGAGGGACTGTGGGTGGGTGATGGGGCAGCAGTGTCGGCACGGAGGGACTGTGGGTGGGTGATGGGGCAGCAGTGTCGGCACGGAGGGACTGTGGGTGGGTGATGGGGCAGCAGTGTCGGCACGGAGGGACTGTGGGTGGGTGATGGGGCAGCAGTGTCGGCACGGAGGGACTGTGGGTGGGTGATGGGGCAGCAGTGTCGGCACAGAGGGACTGTGGGTGGGTGATGGGGCAGCAGTGTCGGCACGGAGGGACTGTGGGTGGGTGATGGGGCAGCAGTGTCGGCACAGAGGGACTGTGGGTGGGTGATGGGGCAGCAGTGTCGGCACGGAGGGACTGTGGATGGGTGATGGGGCAGCAGTGTCGGCACGGAGGGACTGTGGGTGGGTGATGGGGCAGCAGTGTCGGCACGGAGGGACTGTGGGTGGGTGATGGGGCAGGAGTGTCGGCACGGAGGGACTGTGGGTGGGTGATGGGGCAGCAGTGTCGGCACGGAGGGTCTGTGGGTGGGTGATGGGGCAGCAGTGTCGGCACGGAGGGTCTGTGGGTGGGCCAGGGGGCAGCAGTGTCGGCACGGAGGGTCTGTGGGTGGGTGATGGGGTAGCAGTGTTGGCACGGAGGGACTGCGAGTTGGTCAGGGGCAGCAGTGTCGGCACGGAGGGACTGTGGGTGGGTGAGGGGGCAGCAGTGTCGGCACAGAGGGACTGTGGGTGGGTGAGGGGGCAGCAGTGTCGGCACGAAAGGAACTGTGGGTGGGTGAGGGGGCAGCAGTGTCGGCACGGAGGGACTGTGGGTGGGTGAGGGGGCAGACAATTGGAGCATTGGGGTTGTCTGCTCCTAATAGAATCTTTCCAGTCACTGACAACCAGCAAAGATCTTGAAAATGGCGAATGTTTGAAACACAAAGTATATTAGAAAGTGGCAGCACTTCCCATCACACATTAGACTGGACACCGGCCCTTTATTTGGCCACGTTTACCAACTTGGTAACATTTTGATTGACCTACAGAAGAACACGTACACGTCCCCCAGGTCCACAGACCGCATCACTGGGAGTGGGGTACACCGACTACAGGGGGGTCAACGTACATGGGGGGGATGACAAGTTACTCGGCTACAGTGTTACCCCGGCACCGAGATATAACACAGGGACCTCTACACATAGGGCACAGTCTGCATATAGCGGGGCCCCTGTATAGTAGGTCGGGGGTCTCCTGGGTCTCTCTGTATATAGAAGGGCCCCTGTAGGTCGGGGTCTCTTGGGTCACTCTGTATATAGAGGGGCCCCTGTAGGTCGGGGTCTCTTGGGTCACTCTGTATATAGAGGGGCCCCTGTATATTAGGTCAGGGTCTCCTGGGTCACTCTGTATATAGAGGGGCCCCTGCATATTAGGTCGGGGGTCTCTTGGGTCACTCTGTATATAGCGGGGCCCCTGTATATTAGGTTGGGGGTCTCCTGGGTCACTCTGTATATAGAGGGGTCCCTGTATATTAGGTCGGGGTCTCCTGGGTCACTCTGTATATAGAGGGGCCCCTGTATATTAGGTCGGGGGTCTCCTGGGTCACTCTGTATATAGAGGGGCCCCTGTATATTAGGTCGGGGTCTCCTGGGTCACTCTGTATATAGCGGGGCCCCTGTATATTAGGTTGGGGGTCTCCTGGGTCACTCTGTATATAGAGGGGCCCCTGTATATTAGGTCGGGGTCTCCTGGGTCACTCTGTATATAGAGGGGCCCCTGTATATTAGGTCGGAGGTCTCCTGGGTCACTCTGTATATAGAGGGGCCCCTGTATATTAGGTGGGTGTCTCCTGGGTCACTCTGTATATAGAGGGGCCCCTGTATATTAGGTCGGGGTCTCCTGGGTCACTCAGTATATAGAGGGGCCCCTGTATATTAGGTCGGGGTCTCCTGGGTCACTCAGTATATAGAGGGGCCCCTGTATATTAGGTCGGGGTCTCCTGGGTCACTCAGTATATAGAGGGGCCCCTGTATATTAGGTCGGGGTCTCCTGGGTCACTCAGTATATAGAGGGGCCCCTGTATATTAGGTCGGGGTCTCCTGGGTCACTCTGTATATAGAGGGGCCCCTGTATATTAGGTCGGGGGTCTCCTGGGTAACTCTGTATATAGAGGGGCCCCTGTATATTAGGTCGGGGTCTCCTGGGTCACTCTGTATATAGAGAGGCCCCTGTATATTAGGTCGGGGTCTCCTGGGTCACTCTGTATATAGCGGGGCCCCTGTATATTAGGTCGGAGTCTCCTGGGTCACTCTGTATATAGAGGGGCCCCTGTATATTAGGTCGGGGTCTCCTGGGTCACTCTGTATATAGAGGGGCCCCTGTATATTAGGTCGGGGTCTCCTGGGTCACTCTGTATATAGCGGGGCCCTTGTATATTAGGTCGGGCGTCTCCTGGGTCACTCTGTATATAGAGGGGCCCCTGTATATTAGGTCGGGGGTCTCCTGGGTCACTCTGTATATAGAGGGGCCCCTGTATATTAGGTCGGGGTCTCCTGGGTCACTCTGTATATAGAGGGGCCCCTGTATATTAGGTCGGGGTCTCCTGGGTCACTCTGTATATAGAGGGGCCCCTGTATATTAGGTCGGGGTCTCCTGGGTCACTCTGTATATAGAGGGGCCCCTGTATATTAGGTCGGGGTCTCCTGGGTCACTCTGTATATAGAGGGGCCCCTATATATTAGGTCGGGGTCTCCTGGGTCACTCTGTATATAGAGGGGCCCCTGTATATTAGGTCGGGGTCTCCTGGGTCACTCTGTATATAGCGGGGCCCCTGTATATTAGGTCGGGGTCTCCTGGGTCACTCTGTATAGAGGGGCCCCTGTATATTAGGTCGGGGTCTCCTGGGTCACTCTGTATATAGAGGGGCCCCTGTATATTAGGTCGGGGGTCTCCTGGGTCACTCTGTATATAGAGGGGCCCCTGTATATTAGGTTGGGGGTCTCCTGGGTCACTCTGCATATAGCGGGGCCCCTGTATATTAGGTCGGGGGTCTCCTGGGTCACTCTGTATATAGCGGGGCCCCTGTATATTAGGTCGGGGGTCTCCTGGGTCACTCTGTATATAGAGGGGCCCCTGTATATTAGGTCGGGGTCTCCTGGGTCACTCTGTATATAGAGGGGCCCCTGTATATTAGGTCGGGGGTCTCCTGGGTCACTCTGTGGAGTTGGGGTGCAGTCTGTATATCAGGAGATCCTGTACACAAGTTTTAGGGTTCTTCTGCCCCTGACAGGGAGCCTCCCCCGCTCCCCCCTTCAGTCCCCTGCAGGGTATGTGGCCCCCGGGGCCCCTCGTTACTCACCAGGACGTGGAGCAGCAGCATTCTTTTCTTTTCCCAGCAGAGCCCGGCAGGAGCCATCACACGGCTGCCACGTCTGGCCGCGCAGGCGCACACGGCAGGAGCGGGGCATGCCGGGAAGTGTAGTTTACTCGGCCTCCAGCGGCGCCCGCGACCAGGTGACGAGCTACCTGTCAGTGCGGGACTACGACTCCCAGCGTGCTCCAGAGGCGCCGATATGGACCCACTGCCTGCCAGGACATGCTGGGACGTGTAGTCCCTGGGAAGGCTTTAATATGGCTCTCTGGGCATTCTGAGACTTGTAGTTCAGTCGCAGACATTATGTCATCTGTGGCACAGAATAATATTGTGTCAGTGAAATGACGTCACCAGGTGTATTTAATACGAACCGCCAGATAGACCGCCACTGTGTGAACGTCAGCGCCTCACCGACCCCAGTGCTGGGTATACCGCCACAAGATGTCAGCGCCTCACCGACCCCAGTGCTGGGTATACCGCCACAAGATGTCAGCGCCTCACCGACCCCAGTGCTGGGTATACCGCCACAAGATGTCAGCGCCTCACCGACCCCAGTGCTGGGTATACCGCCACAAGATGTCAGTGTCTCACCGACCCCAGTGCTGGGTATACCGCCACAAGATGTCAGCGTCTCACCGACCCCAGTGCTGGGTATACCGCCACAAGATGTCAGCGCCTCACCGACCCCAGTGCTGGGTATACAGCCACAAGATGTCAGTGTCTCACCGACCCCAGTGCTGGGTATACCGCCACAAGATGTCAGCGCCTCACCGACCCCAGTGCTGGGTATACCGCCACAAGATGTCAGCGCCTCACCGACCCCAGTGCTGGGTATACCGCCACAAGATGTCAGTGTCTCACCGACCCCAGTGCTGGGTATACCGCCACAAGATGTCAGCGCCTCACCGACCCCAGTGCTGGGTATACCGCCACAAGATGTCAGCGCCTCACCGACCCCAGTGCTGGGTATACCGCCACAAGATGTCAGCGCCTCACCGACCCCAGTGCTGGGTATACCGCCACAAGATGTCAGCGTCTCACCGACCCCAGTGCTGGGTATACCGCCACAAGATGTCAGCGTCTCACCGACCCCAGTGCTGGGTATACCGCCACAAGATGTCAGCGTCTCACCGACCCCAGTGCTGGGTATACCGCCACAAGATGTCAGCGTCTCACCGACCCCAGTGCTGGGTATACCGCCACAAGATGTCAGCGCCTCACCGACCCCAGTGCTGGGTATACCGCCACAAGATGTCAGCGCCTCACCGACCCCAGTGCTGGGTATACCGCCACAAGATGTCAGCGTCTCACCGACCCCAGTGCTGGGTATACCGTCACAAGATGTCAGCGTCTCACCGACCCCAGTGCTGGGTATACCGCCACAAGATGTCAGCACCTCACCGACCCCAGTGCTGGGTATACCGCCACAAGATGTCAGCGCCTCACCGACCCCAGTGCTGGGTATACCGCCACAAGATGTCAGCGCCTCACCGACCCCAGTGCTGGGTATACCGCCACAAGATGTCAGTGTCTCACCGACCCCAGTGCTGGGTATACCGCCACAAGATGTCAGCGCCTCACCGACCCCAGTGCTGGGTATACCGCCACAAGATGTCAGCGCCTCACCGACCCCAGCGCTGGGTATACTGCCACAAGATGTCAGCGCCTCACAGACCCCAGTGCTGGGTATACCGCCACAAGATGTCAGCGCCTCACCGACCCCAGTGCTGGGTATACCGCCACAAGATGTCAGTGTCTCACCGACCCCAGTGCTGGGTATACCGCCACAAGATGTCAGCGCCTCACCGACCCCAGTGCTGGGTATACCGCCACAAGATGTCAGCGCCTCACCGACCCCAGTGCTGGGTATACCGCCACAAGATGTCAGCGCCTCACCGACCCCAGTGCTGGGTATACCGCCACAAGATGTCAGCGCCTCACCGACCCCAGTGCTGGGTATACCACCACAACATGTCAGAACCTCACCGACCCCAGTGCTGGGTATACCGCCACAAGATGTCAGTGTCTCACCGACCCCAGTGCTCAGTATACCGCCACAAGATGTCAGCGCCTCACCGACCCCAGTGCTGGGTATACCGCCACAAGATGTCAGCGCCTCACCGACCCCAGTGCTGGGTATACCGCCACAAGATGTCAGCGCCTCACCGACCCCAGTGCTGGGTATACCGCCACAAGATGTCAGCGCCTCACCGACCCCAGTGCTGGGTATACCGCCACAAGATGTCAGCGCCTCACCGACCCCAGTGCTGGGTATACCGCCACAACATGTCAGAACCTCACCGACCCCAGTGCTGGGTATACCGCCACAAGATGTCAGTGTCTCACCGACCCCAGTGCTCAGTATACCGCCACAAGATGTCAGTGTCTCACCGACCCCAGTGCTCAGTATACCGCCACAAGATGTCAGTCTCTCACAGACCCCAGTGCTGGGTATACCGCCACAAGATGTCAGCGTCTCACCAACCCCAGTGCTGGGTATACCGCCACAAGATGTCAGCGCCTCACCGACCCCAGTGCTGGGTATACCGCCACAAGATGTCAGTGTCTCACCGACCCCAGTGCTCAGTATACCGCCACAAGATGTCAGTACCTCACCGACCCCAGTGCTGGGTATACCGCCACAGGATGTCAGCGCCTCACCGACCCCAGTGCTGGGTATACCGCCACAAGATGTCAGTGTCTCACCGACCCCAGTGCTGGGTATACCGCCACAAGATGTCAGCGTCTCGCCGACCCCAGTGCTGGGTATACCGCCACAAGATGTCAGCGTCTCACCGACCCCAGTGCTGGGTATACCGCCACAAGATGTCAGCGCCTCACCGACCCCAGTGCTGGGTATACCGCCACTAAATGTCAGCGTCTCACCGACCCCAGTGCTGGGTATACCGCCACAACATGTCAGAACCTCACCGACCCCAGTGCTGGGTATACCGCCACAAGATGTCAGTGTCTCACCGACCCCAGTGCTGGGTATACCGCCACAAGATGTCAGCGCCTCACCGACCCCTGTGCTCGGTATACCGCCACAAGATGTCAGCGTCTCACCGACCCCAGTGCTGGGTATACCGCCACAAGATGTCAGCGCCTCACCGACCCCAGTGCTGGGTATACCGCCACTAAATGTCAGCGTCTCACCGACCCCAGTGCTGGGTATACCGCCACAAGATGTCAGTGTCTCACCGACACCAGCAGGGCCGTCTTTAATATTGATTGGACCCTGGGCAAAAATTTACTTGGGCCCCTGGATCCCGCCTTCCCACACCTTAGCAGGCAATCACGCCTCCACCACAACACACACAAAATCCACACACCTGGTAGAGTCCAGTGAATGACTGTAAATACTTCCAGTTCTGAAGACTCCAGCGGCTCAGGATCAGTGCTCTGGGCTCAGGCTGGAAGTGGGCACCGCTCTGCAGGAAGGAGACCAGGGCTCGGCTCACCCTAGTGTTCCAGTGCACCCCACAGTATGCAGTATAGCACCCTATAGTATACAGCACCCCACAGTATGCAGTATAGCACCCTATAGTATACAGCACCCCACAGTATGCAGTATAGCACCCTATAGTATACAGCACCCCACAGTATGCAGTATAGCACCCTATAGTATACAGCAACCCACGGTATGCAGTATAGCACCCTATAGTATACAGCAACCCACAGTATGCAGTATAGCACCCCACAGTATGCAGTATAGCACCCTATAGTATACAGCAACCCACAGAATGCAGTATAGCACCTCACAGTATGCAGTATAGCACCCTATAGTATACAGCACCCTACAGTATGCAGTATAGCACCCTATAGTATACAGCAACCCACAGAATGCAGTATAGCACCCCACAGTATGCAGTATAGCACCCTATAGTATACAGCACCCCACAGTATGCAGTTTAGCACCCTATAGTATACAGCACCACACAGTATGCAGTTTAGCACCCCACACTATACAGTACCCCACAGTATATAGTAGAGCAGTATAGCAGCCCACAGTATACAGCACCTCACGGTATACAACACCTCACTGTATACAGCACCCCAAACTACAGGGAGTGCAGAATTATTAGGCAAATGAGTATTTTGACCACATCATCCTCTTTATGCATGTTGTCTTACTCCAAGCTGTATAGGCTCGAAAGCCTACTACCAATTAAGCATATTAGGTGATGTGCATCTCTGTAATGAGAAGGGGTGTGGTCTAATGACATCAACACCCTATATCAGGTGTGCATAATTATTAGGCAACTTCCTTTCCTTTGGCAAAATGGGTCAAAAGAAGGACTTGACAGGCTCAGAAAAGTCAGAAATAGTGCGATATCTTGCAGAGGGATGCAGCACTCTTAAAATTGCAAAGCTTCTGAAGCGTTATCATCGAACAATCAAGCGTTTCATTCAAAATAGTCAACAGGGTCGCAAGAAGCGTGTGGAAAAACCAAGGCGCAAAATAACTGCCCATGAACTGAGAAAAGTCAAGCGTGCAGCTGCCAAGATGCCACTTGCCACCAGTTTGGCCATATTTCAGAGCTGCAACATCACTGGAGTGCCCAAAAGCACAAGGTGTGCAATACTCAGAGACATGGCCAAGGTAAGAAAGGCTGAAAGACGACCACCACTGAACAAGACACACAAGCTGAAACGTCAAGACTGGGCCAAGAAATATCTCAAGACTGATTTTTCTAAGGTTTTATGGACTGATGAAATGAGAGGGAGTCTTGATGGGCCAGATGGATGGGCCTGTGGCTGGATTGGTAAAGGGCAGAGAGCTCCAGTCCGACTCAGACGCCAGCAAGGTGGAGGTGGAGTACTGGTCTGGGCTGGTATCATCAAAGATGAGCTTGTGGGGCCTTTTCGGGTTGAGGATGGAGTCAAGCTCAACTCCCAGTCCTACTGCCAGTTTCTGGAAGACACCTTCTTCAAGCAGTGGTACAGGAAGAAATCTGCATCCTTCAAGAAAAACATGATTTTCATGCAGGACAATGCTCCATCACACGCGTCCAAGTACTCCACAGCGTGGCTGGCAAGAAAGGGTATAAAAGAAGAAAATCTAATGACATGGCCTCCTTGTTCACCTGATCTGAACCCCATTGAGAACCTGTGGTCCATCATCAAATGTGAGATTTACAAGGAGGGAAAGCAGTCCACCTCTCTGAACAGTGTCTGGGAGGCTGTGGTTGCTGCTGCACGCAATGTGGATGGTGGACAGATCAAAACACTGACAGAATCCATGGATGGCGGCTTCTGAGTGTCCTTGCAAAGAAAGGTGGCTATATTGGTCACTGATTTGTTTTTGTTTTGTTTTTGAATGTCAGAAATGTATATTTGTGAATGTTGAGATGTTATATCGGTTTCACTGGTAAAAATAAATAATTGAAATGGGTATATATTTGTTTTTTGTTAAGTTGCCTAATAATTATGCACAGTAATAGTCACCTGCACACACAGATATCCCCCTAAAATAGCTAAAACTAAAAACAAACTAAAAACTACTTCCAAAAATATTCAGCTTTGATATTAATGAGTTTTTTGGGTTCATTGAGAACATGGTTGTTGTTCAATAATAAAATTAATCCTCAAAAATACAACTTGCCTAATAATTCTGCACTCCCTGTATACATGATACAGCCCCCCACACTATACAGTATAGCACTCCCCCCCACACTATACAGCCCACCACACAGTATACAGCCCACCACACAGTATACAGCCCACCACACAATATACAGCCCACCACACAGTATACAGCACCCCACTATACAGTAGTTTACAGTATATTAACATAACAGCCCCTGTCACCTTTTTCTGATGTAATCTTTACACAAAAAAGCTCCACAGTTAACTTCTGCAACACTCAGTAGGACCTGTGATGACCTCATAGCCATGTGACCAGTAATTGCTAGGTTACTGGTCACATGGTAATGATGTCATTAAGGTCCTAGAGCAAAACTCATTAAGGTCCTAGAATTAAGATCATTAACACAGTACGATCATGATGCCTGTGTAGCCGACAGCCTGACACCCGGGGCAGTAGCTAGCAGGGCTCAAGAGGCAGCTGCCCCTTTTGCCCCTTGGTAAAGACGGCCCTGGACCCCAGTGCTGGGTATACCGCCACAAGATGTCAGCGCCTCACAGACCCCAGTGCTGGGTATACCGCCACAAGATGTCAGCGTCTCACCGACCCCAGTGCTGGGTATACCGCCACAAGATGTCAGCGCCTCACAGACCCCAGTGCTGGGTATACCGCCACAAGATGTCAGCGCTTCACCGACCCCAGTGCTGGGTATACCGCCACAAGATGTCAGCGCCTCACTGACCCCAGTGCTGGGTATACCGCCACAAGATGTCAGCGTCTCACCGACCCCAGTGCTGGGTATACCGCCACAAGATGTCAGCGCCTCACAGACCCCAGTGCTGGGTATACCGCCACAAGATGTCAGCGCTTCACCGACCCCAGTGCTGGGTATACCGCCACAAGATGTCAGTGCCTCACCGACCCCAGTGCTGGGTATACCCCCACAAGATGTCAGCGCCTCACCGACCCCAGTGCTGGGTATACCTCCACATAATGTCAGCGTCTCATCGACCCCAGTGCTGGGTATACCGCCACAAGATGTCAGCGTCTCACCGACCCCAGTGCTCGGTATACCGCCACAAGATGTCAGTGGAGGAGACCCATTTACATGCAGCGATCTCCTCCACAGTATTGAGAGCAGTGATCACTAATGTCATTGCTCGTCCCCATACAGAAGCGTTCCTTCCTGACAATCGCCTGCTCGTCAGTGGAGGAGACACATTTACATGCAGCGATCTCCTCCACAGTACAGGGAGCAGTGACCACTAACGCCATCGCTCGTCCCCATACAGAAGCGTTCCTTCCTGACAATCGCCTGCTCGTCAGTGGAGGAGACACAGTTACATGCAGCGATCTCCTCCACAGTACAGGGAGCAGTAATCACTAACGCCATCGCTCGTCCCCGTACAGACTTGTTGTTTGCCGGCAGCAGATGATTGCACAACACAATCTGCTACCGGGAAGCAGTACAATTTGTGTCCGCAGACACGATCGGGTTACCATTTACACCGCCAGATAATTTCTGAAGAGCATTCCTATGAACGCTCGTTAGCGATTATCTTCAAGATTCTCGGCTCGTGTGAAGGGCCCTTAAATGCGTCGGGATCGGATTCAATCAGATGCCAATGTTTTCTAATGGCTTTTGTTGATATTCTCTGCCGCGGGGACGCACTGAAATGTTAAAAACATGAGAGAGTTTTCTTTTCCTGTCTTCATAATCATATTACGTATATTGCTATCTTTTTGGGTAACCTGAGTTTTTGGGTAATTTGAGGAGTCGATTGTTTTTCCTTTCTACCCCCCTCTGCGCACTGGGAATTTCACTACATCAGAAGCAAGAATAAGAGCGGAGACGTGTCCGGGGGCTGCTGAAGGTCATACACGTGAAGGTTTGCTTTTCTCACTTTCTTTGACCGTCCAATAAACCAGAATATCTGATAAATTGGCGCCTCCCAGGTCCTGTTTTTCTATAATTTTCTTATAAAGGTCCAGCAAGGAGCGACTGATAGTACAGGGCGGACGCTGCAGGGTGCGGTCTGAAGATATCGGAATGAGCTGCGTCAGGAGGTGGCATGTAACCTCCTGGACTGAAGAGAGCAGAGCCGTGAATTAACCACTTCATGACTGGATTCCTGTACTTCATAAAAGAGTTAAACACAACATTGGTAACTGTCCATTCAAAGACCAAACAAATGGTATTACAAGAATCTATAACCATCACTTCTGACAAAATGGCTGCAGGTCATCGGCATAAGCTCAGCATTCCCTGAATAATTCCACAATATACTGTATATTGTGGTAAAAGCACAGATTTTCTGCTACAGAGCTCCAAATCCCTTTGCGCAGGAGATTACTGTATACAGATATATACAGCCACCACTAGGGGGAGCCCAGGAGATTACTACATACAGATATATACAGCCACCACTAGGGGGAGCCCAGGAGATTACTACATACAGATATATACAGCCACCACTAGAGGGAGCTCAGGAGATTACTGTATATAGATATATACAGCCACCACTAGAGGGAGCGCAGGAGATTACTGCATACAGATATATACAGCCACCACTAGAGGGAGCTCAGGAGATTACTACATACAAATATATACAGCCACCACTAGAGGGAGCTCAGGAGATTACTGCATACAGATATATACAGCCACCACTAGAGGGAGCTCAGGAGATTACTACATACAGATATATACAGCCAACACTAGAGGGAGCTTAGGAGATCACTACATACAGATATATACAGCCACCACTAGAGGGAGCTCAGGAGATTACTACATACAGATATATACAGACACCACTAGAGGGAGCTCAGGAGATTACTACATACAGATATATACAGCCACCACTAGAGGGAGCTCAGGAGATTACTACATACAGATATATACAGCCACCACTAGAGGGAGCTCAGGAGATTACTACATACAGATATATACAGCCACCACTAGAGGGAGCTCAGGAGATTACTACATACAGATATATACAGCCACCACTAGAGGGAGCTCAGGAGATTACTACATACAGATATATACAGCCACCACTAGAGGGAGCTCAGGAGATTACTACATACAGATATATACAGCCACCACTAGAGGGAGCTCAGGAGATTACTACATACAGATATATACAGCCACCACTAGAGGGAGCTCAGGAGATTACTGCATACAGATATATACAGCCACCACTAGAGGGAGCTCAGGAGATTACTGACATACAGATATATACAGCCACCACTAGAGGGAGCTCAGGAGATTACTACATACAGATATATACAGCCACCACTAGAGGGAGCTCAGGAGATTACTGACATACAGATATATACAGCCACCACTAGAGGGAGCTCAGGAGATTACTACATACAGATATATACAGCCACCACTAGAGGGAGCTCAGGAGATTACTGCATACAGATATATACAGCCACCACTAGAGGGAGCTCAGGAGATTACTACATACAGATATATACAGCCACCACTAGAGGGAGCTCAGGAGATTACTACATACAGATATATACAGCCACCACTAGGGGAGCTCAGGAGATTACTACATACAGATATATACAGCCACCACTAGAGGGAGCTCAGGAGATTACTACATACAGATATATACAGCCACCACTAGAGGGAGCTCAGGAGATTACTACATACAGATATATACAGCCACCACTAGAGGGAGGCTCAGGAGATTACTACATACAGATATATACAGCCACCACTAGAGGGAGCTCAGGAGATTACTACATACAGATATATACAGCCACCACTAGAGGGAGCTCAGGAGATTACTACATACAGATATATACAGCCACCACTAGAGGGAGCTCAGGAGATTACTACATACAGATATATACAGCCACCACTAGAGGGAGCTCAGGAGATTACTACATACAGATATATACAGCCACCACTAGAGGGAGCTCAGGAGATTACTACATACAGATATATACAGCCACCACTAGAGGGAGCTCAGGAGATTACTACATACAGATATATACAGCCACCACTAGAGGGAGCTCAGGAGATTACTACATACAGATATATACAGACACCACTAGAGGGAGCTCAGGAGATTACTGCATACAGATATATAAAGCCACCACTAGAGGGAGCCCAGCAGATTATTGCATACAGATATATACAGCCACCACAAGGGGGAGCTCAGGAGATTACTACATACAGATATATACAGCCACCACTAGAGGGAGCTCAGGAGATTACTACATACAGATATATACAGCCACCACTAGAGGGAGCTCAGGAGATTACTACATACAGATATATACAGCCACCACTAGAGGGAGCTCAGGAGATTACTACATACAGATATATACAGCCACCACTAGAGGGAGCTCAGGAGATTACTACATACAGATATATACAGCCACCACTAGAGGGAGCTCAGGAGATTACTACATGCAGATATATACAGCCACCACTAGAGGGAGCTCAGGAGATTACTGCATACAGATATATACAGGCCACCACTAGAGGGAGCTCAGGAGATTACTGCAGACAGATATATACAGCCACCACTAGAGGGAGCTCAGGAGATTACTACATACAGATATATACAGCCACCACTAGAGGGAGCTCAGGAGATTACTGCATACAGATATATACAGCCACCACTAGAGGGAGCTCAGGAGATTACTGCATACAGATATATACAGCCACCACTAGAGGGAGCTCAGGAGATTACTGCATACAGATATATACAGCCACCACTAGAGGGAGCTCAGGAGATTACTGCATACAGATATATACAGCCACCTCTAGAGGGAGCTCAGGAGATTACTACATACAGATATATACAGTCACCACTAGAGGGAGCTCAGGAGATTACTACATACAGATATATACAGCCACCACTAGAGGAGAGCTCAGGAGATCAGATTATTGCATACAGATATATACAGCCACCACAAGGGGGAGCTCAGGAGATTACTACATACAGATATATACAGCCACCACTAGAGGGAGCTCAGGAGATTACTACATACAGATATATACAGCCACCACTAGAGGGAGCTCAGGAGATTACTACATACAGATATATACAGCCACCACTAGAGGGAGCTCAGGAGATTACTACATACAGATATATACAGCCACCACTAGAGGGAGCTCAGGAGATTACTACATACAGATATATACAGCCACCACTAGAGGGAGCTCAGGAGATTACTACATGCAGATATATACAGCCACCACTAGAGGGAGCTCAGGAGATTACTGCATACAGATATATACAGGCACCACTAGAGGGAGCTCAGGAGATTACTGCAGACAGATATATACAGCCACCACTAGAGGGAGCTCAGGAGATTACTACATACAGATATATACAGCCACCACTAGAGGGAGCTCAGGAGATTACTGCATACAGATATATACAGCCACCACTAGAGGGAGCTCAGGAGATTACTGCATACAGATATATACAGCCACCACTAGAGGGAGCTCAGGAGATTACTGCATACAGATATATACAGCCACCACTAGAGGGAGCTCAGGAGATTACTGCATACAGATATATACAGCCACCTCTAGAGGGAGCTCAGGAGATTACTACATACAGATATATACAGTCACCACTAGAGGGAGCTCAGGAGATTACTACATACAGATATATACAGCCACCACTAGAGAGAGCTCAGGAGATTACTACATACAGATATATACAGCCACCACTAGAGGGAGCTCAGGAGATTACTACATACAGATGTATACAGCCACCACTAGTGGGAGCTCAGGAAATTACTGCATACAGATATATACAGCCACCACTAGAGGGAGCTCAGGAGATTACTATATACAGATATATGCAGCCACCACTAGAGGGAGCTCAGGAGATTACTACATACAGATATATACAGCCACCACTAGAGGGAGCTCAGGAGATTACTACATACAGATATATACAGTCACCACTAGAGGGAGCTCAGGAGATTACTGCATACAGATATATACAGCCACCACTAGAGGGATCTCAGGAGATTACTACATACAGATATATACACCCACCACTAGAGGGAGCTCAGGAGATTACTGCATACAGATATATACAGCCACCACTAGAGGGAGCTCAGGAGATTACTGCAGACAGATATATATACAGCCACCACTAGAGGGAGCTCAGGAGATTACTGCATACAGATATATACAACTACCACTAGTTCAGGAGCTTAATGTGTTATTGAGTTCGATCTTTCCAGTAACTTTTATTGGGACTTCTCATGGTGACTCCCAGGTCATATTTCTCTTTCAGCTGAGTTGCCTCATTGCATTTTGAACCTTTTCTTTACCGGCCATTGTGTCATGTGATACGCAGTCTCCTTATAAGGCGTCAGACCTTACAGATCTTCTGCCAGTTTGCAATACATGGGTGCCCACTATAGGATTGCAGGAGAAAGTCCTTGGACACAGGTATGTTTTACTGGCCTCACGTGGGGCTTAGTGGTTTCAGCCGCTCACTGAGGATACAGTCCCTTTAGGGTACAATGTTTGCCCCCTATCTGACTTTCTTTGCTCCCGACTCCTGGGGACAACACTCAGTTTTTTCAAATAAAGATGTCATTCCCGGTTCACAGACCACGGTTGTTTACCTGGTAGCACGCACTGCACACTTTTCACTTGAATTGCTTCAGGCACTCACACCTCCACTGCTAGCTGACTAACGTGCAGGAGTATGCCTGGATCTACCTCCAGCACACACTTTCTTCCTGCCTACATAGTACTGGCACACCACATGGCACTGCTACTTTAAGGTACCTTCACACTAGCGTTATTCTTTTCCGGTATTGAGTTCCGTCCTAGGAGCTCAATACCGAAAAAAAACGCTTCAGTTTTGTCCTAATGCATTCTGAATGGAAAGCATTCCATTCAGTATGCATCAGGATGTCTTCAGTTCAGTCCCTCTTACGGCCAAAATTCCGGAACGCTTTCCGGGAACGCCGGATCGTGTATTAATGACGGTACCTAGTGTTCCAGCAAAATGGATCCGGTTTCCCGGTCTGTGCATGTGCAGACCTTTAAAAGTGCAGAAAAAAAAAAATACCGATACCGTTTTTCCGGATGACATCGGAGAGACGGATCTGGAATTTCAATGTATTTGTCAGACGGATCCGGATCCGTCTACAAATCATATTTGTTTGCATACGGAATTCTGGATCCGGCAGGCAGTTCCGGTGACAGAACTGCCTACCGGATCCTCACAACGCAAGTGTACCCTTACATATCCTCGGGAGTGTCTGAATCCCATGCGCAGTAGGGGCCTTTTGACTGTTACGAGGTCACATGACACTGAAAAGTCACATGGCTCTGAAGCAGACTGGTGATATAGGAGCTGGGTATTGCCTTAATATTAGTGTTGATCGAGCACCGTAGTGCTCGGGGCTCAGGCCGAACACATCAGGATGTTCGGGTGTTCGACCGAGCACCCGAGTATAATGGAAGTCAATTGGAGAACCCGAGCATTAAACCAGGCACCCCCTGACTCACACTGCCTGCCTATACAATGTGTGTGCTGTGTGCAGAATCTCTGCCGGTAAGATGCTGCTTCACACTGCTCTCCCCTGACTAACACTGCCTGACTTTACTATCTGTGTGCAGAATCTCTAATGTATTGTTATGAGACATAGCTTCACACTGCTCCCCCCTAACTTGCACCACTCTTCCTGTTTATAATATTTGTGTATGCTGTGTGCAGAATTTTCAGTGAATCCTATAGGATACAGCTTCATAATGCTGTACCCAGACTCACACTATATGGGTATACTATGTGTGTGTGTTACACACAGAACCATTGGTGTATTGTATATCATGCAATCTCACACTGCTCACCCTTTTCATACACTCTCTGTACCATATGTGTGCTGTTTGCAGACTCTCTAGTGTGTTCCTAGGAGATGCACTTCACACAGCTCTCTCTTGATCCATGCTGTGTGCTGTGGGCAGAATCTCCATTGACCGTATTAAATAATATATAGACAATATGTTTGCGCATATTGTATCTTTATTGTCTATCTTTCGTGTTCTCCTGTATTGTTATATGCTGAAAATTTAAATTAAAATATTTAATATAAAAAAAAAATATATAGACTCTCTAGTGTATACTATAGGATACAGCTTCATACTGCTCTCCCCTGACTCATACTATCTGTCTATACTATCAGTGTATGTTGTGCATATACTCTCCAGTGTATACTATAGGATACAGCTTCATACTGCTTTCTCCTGACTCATACTACCTGTCTATACTATCAGTGTATGTTGTGTATAGACTCTCCAGTGTTTCCTATCAGATACAGCTTCACACTGCTCTCCCCTGACTCATACTACCTGTCTATACTTTTGGTGTATGTTGTGTATAGACTCTCCAGTGTATACTATAGGATACAGCTTCATACTGCTCTCCCCTGACTCATACTACCTGTCTATACTATCAGTGTATGTTGTGTATAGACTCTCCAGTGTATACAATAGGATACAGCTTCATACTGCTCTCCCCTGACTCATACTACCTGTCTATACTATCAGTGTATGTTGTGTATAGACTCTCCAGTGTATACTATAGGATACAGCTTCATACTGCTCTCCCCTGACTCATACTACCTGTCTATACTATCAGTGTATGTTGTGTATAGACTCTCCAGTGTATACTATAGGATACAGCTTCATACTGCTCTCCCCTGACTCATACTACCTGTCTATACTATCAGTGTATGTTGTGTATAGACTCTCCAGTGTATACTATAGGATACAGCTTCACACTGCTCTCCCCCCTGACTCATACTACCTGTCTATACTATCAGTGTATGTTGTGTATAGACTCTCCAGTGTATACTATAGGATACAGCTTCACGCTGCTCTCCCCTGACTCATACTACCTGTCTATACTATCAGTGTATGTTGTGTACAGACTCTCCAGTGTATACAATAGGATACAGCTTCATACTGCTCTCCCCTGACTCATACTATCTGTCTATACTATCAGTGTATGTTGTGTATAGACTCTCCAGTGTATACAATAGGATACAGCTTCATACTGCTCTCCCCTGACTCATACTACCTGTCTATACTATCAGTGTATGTTGTGTATAGACTCTCCAGTGTATACTATAGGATACAGCTTCACACTGCTCTCCCCCCTGACTCATACTACCTGTCTATACTATCAGTGTATGTTGTGTATAGACTCTCCAGTGTATACTATAGGATACAGCTTCATACTGCTCTCCCCTGACTCATACTACCTGTCTATACTATCAGTGTATGTTGTGTATAGACTCTCCAGTGTATACTATAGGATACAGCTTCACACTGCTCTCCCTCCTGACTCATACTACCTGTCTATACTATCAGTGTATGTTGTGTATAGACTCTCCAGTGTATACTATAGGATACAGCTTCACGCTGCTCTCCCCCCTGACTCATACTACCTGTCTATACTATCAGTGTATGTTGTGTATAGACTCTCCAGTGTATACTATAGGATACAGCTTCACGCTGCTCTCCCCCCTGACTCATACTACCTGTCTATACTATCAGTGTATGTTGTGTATAGAATCTCCAGTGTTTCCTATCAGATACAGCTTCACACTGCTCTCCCTTGACTAGAGATGAGCGAATTTCTCAAAAATTCAATTCAGCCTGTTTGCCGAATTTTCCGAAATTTTTTTGTCCGATACAAATTTATTTGTGGTGAATTGGGTTAAAAAACAGCTATTTCCCGGCTGCAGAGAGCCTGTATAGTGGTGTAGAACACTGTGCCTGTATAGTGGTGTAGAACACTGTGCCTTGCAGTAACACAGATAGGGAGTCTGCTGGGGTAGTGAAACAATACTGTGAGTCCGTATGACATGCAGATGACAGGCGTCGCTCGCAGTCACGGGGCCAAAACTGACCAAATAACTCAAGTGTGAACTCAGCCTTACGGGTTGATGTTAGCACCAGGCATAAAGAACTGTGCAGAGGCCTAAGATCCTACTATAGCGTGAAAGAGCGCACTCCTATTACACCAATTCACTGATTCCACATAGATGTCTACAGAACCTGTTCTAATAAACGCTTATACAAGTAGAGCCCCCGACAGAGTGGAGAGGGGGTCAGCAGTAAGTTTGTGATGACATCACTGATTATTTTCCCCTTCCTCTGATCTGTCATAACAATAACCCCCAAAAAGCAGATCCTTTTTGTGGAGCATCCGCCTTCAGTCGGTCAGCGTTTGGTCAGTAATCCATCAGTATTGGTAATGGCAAAAAAACAGGAGTGGATCCAAAACCGAGATGACGCGTGAATGGAATATTTGCATGTCTTCTGTGTTTTGTACCCACTCCTGCTCTTGGCTACCAAATCATAAACCAATTCTGATGCAAACTAGGGACCATGTCATACAGGCCATACAAATGTTACATAGACAGGATCCGTTGTGCGTCCAATTTTTCATTCCTTCTGACAGATCAGAAGACCAGTCAATTAAATGATGATGGCCCAATGACAAAGTCTGAAGGTGGCAGCAGCATCAGGAGGAGGCCACAGAGTGGCACAATGACAGTGTGGAGGTGGCAGCAGCATCAGGAGACCACAGAGTGGCACAATGACAGGGTGTGGAGGTGGCAGCAGCATCAGGGGACCACAGAGTGGCACAATGACAGTGTGGAGGTGGCAGCAGCATCAGGAGACCACAGAGTGGCACAATGACAGGGTGTGGAGGTGGCAGCAGCATCAGGGGACCACAGAGTGGCACAATGACAGAGTGTGGAGGTGGCAGCAGCATCAGGGGACCACAGAGTGGCACAATGACAGAGGTGTGGAGGCAGCAGCAGCAGCATCAGGAGGAGACAACAGAGTGGCACAATGACAGTGTGGAGGTGGAGGCAGCATCAGCATCAGGAGGAGGTCACAGAGTGGCACAATGACAGAGTGTGGAGGCGGCAGCAGCAGCAGCATCAGGAGGGAGCCACAGAGTGGCACAATGACAGAGTGTGGAGGTGGCAGCAGCAGCATCAGGGGACCACAGAGTGGCACAATGACAGAGTGTAGAGGTGGCAGCAGCAGCATCAGGAGGAGGCCACAGGGTGGCACAATGACAGAGTGTAGAGGTGGCAGCAGCAGCATCAGGAGGAGGCGACAGGGTGGCACAATGACAGAGTGTGATGTCACCATGATGTGACCAGTGCAGAAGAGGACGGCAGTGAAGAGGGGAAGTCCTGGGAAAGAAGCTGAGGTGATGTCTGCTACATCAGGAGAGGGAAGTGAAGGGAGAGGCAGAGCAATGCTGGGAGTTGCGGTTATTTAACTGGGACTGTATGTTAGGGCTGAAGGGAGGGAAGTTATTTATGTTGAACTGTGTGTTGGAGGTGGCTGGGGGGGGCAATGTTATTTACGTGGGACTGCATATTGAAGGTGGCTGGTGGGGGGAATGATGTTATTTACATGGGACTGAATGTTGAGGGGGTGCTGTTTACATGGGAATTCATGTAGGAAGCGTCTGGGGAGGGGGTGATATTATTTACTTGGGACTGTATGTTGAAGGCGGCTGGGGAGGAGGTGATGTTATTTACATGGGACTGTATGGTGGAGGGAGGGAAATAGTGTTATTTACATGGGATTGTATGTTGGAGGGGGTGAAGGGAGGGGAGTGATGTTATTTACATAGGACTGTATTTTGGAGGGGGCAGGAGAGATGGTGTGATGTTATTTACATGGGACTGTATAGTGGAGATGGGAATATAACAACAGGGGGCATTATAAATACTGGGGACATAAGGCGTTCTTATTAGTACTGGGGGCTCTATAGGAGGGTCTTATAGATCAGCCTTATTTCTACTAGGAGCACTATGGGGGCCTTATTACTACTGCGGGGGCTGTAGAGCTTTATTACCACTGGGGAAACAATAGGGGGGGCTTATTACTACTGGGGTCTCTGTGAGGGTATTATTAACACTGGAGGGCTCTTCTACTAATGGGGGAACTCTTGGGGAGCGTTATTATGGTTGGGGGCAGTATTACTATGGGGGCACATATTTTTCTTCAGGATAGTATTTGGGGGTATTGGGGTCACAGCGAGCAGCATTGAGGCTCCAGGTTGGGGGATGATGATATAAATGTGAGGAAGCTAAGATGTCCGTGTGTCACAGCGCCGTACATTGTATGGTGGCCGTGCTTGGTATTGCGCTGAGCCATATAGAAGTGAATAGGCTCCTAAACCACATGACCGAGGAACGTGTCGTCACTGGCCTAGGAAATGCAGATAGAAGGTTGCGGTGCTGACAGGAGTGCCGACGCCTACTCAGACACTGCCGGACCCCACTGGTCAGATCTTGGAAAACCCCTTTAACGCCTGGCGCCATACCATTACGGTGCAGTGATGGCACAGGATCAGGAGCCTTGCCCGAGCAATCACTTGCAGGTGCTGCTCTTTTATACAGCTGATAACGTTGATCTTGCCTATTTAACCCCTTAGATTCCACGGCCAATGTGATTGGACGGTCCTGAGGGTTTCCAGAGCAGCCAGGGGGCTAACAATAGCCCAAAGCCCGGACATTTGTGGAGGCCTATTAAAGGGGTTTTCTCATCTCAGACAATGGGGCATATCGCTAGGCTATGCCCCCATTGTCTTATAGGTGCGGGTCCCACCGCTAGGACCTGCACCTATATCAAGAACAGAGCCCCAAAAGTGAAGGAGAGCGCACTGCGCATGCGCAGCCGCCCTCCTTTCATTTCTATGGTGCCGCCGAAAATAGCCGAGCGCTCCGCACGCTCCCATTCACTTCTATGGAAGAGGCGGGGATTAACGCTTGGTGGTGGACGGACCCCGGGAAATCTGGGGTCCTCCAGCCACAGCGCTCCCCGCTCCGCTCTCGATATAGGTGCGGGTCCCAGCGGTGGCACCCACACCTATCAGACAATGGGGGCATAGCCTATCGATATGCCCCCATTGTCTAAGATGGGAATACCCCTTAAAGCCCTGCCTTCAGCATCCTGTCAGAGGCACCGTACCCGGCATAATACTCTGAAGTACTGGACGCGTCGCAGCATTTTATGGTGGAGGTCAGGGGGCTGCAGGCTCAGGTCCCTTAAAAAAAGGGAAAAAATGGGTTTTGAAAAATAAATAAATCCAGTTGTCTGTTTTGCTTAAAAGGGCCTTTATTTTAAAAAAAATTTTTAAATGACACATAATTGGTATCGCAGCGTCCATAATAACCGTACAGCAAAATGATCATGAAAATTGTCAGCAAATAATAAAAACCAAAATCGTAGTTTTTTGATAATTCTGCTTCCTGAAAAAAACCTGAGCTCATGCACACAACCGTTGGCTCTTTTGCGGTCAGCAAATTGTGGATCCGCAAAACATAGATACTGGCTGTTCCATTCCACAAAATGCGGACTGCACGCGGCCGGTACCCGCCCCCAATAGAACAGTGCTATCCTTGTCCGTAATACGGGCAATAATGGGACATGTTTTTTGGGGGAACGGCCGTGCGGACAGACGGACACAGCATGCACACACAGTCTTTTCCATTTTTTTTAATGGCCCAATTGAAGTGAATGGCTCCGCATCCAAGCTGGAAAAAAATACAAAAAACGGAACCGAGGCTTTGAATGAAGTGATAAAAAAATAAATTATTTTCAATAATAAAAGAGTTTTTATGAGCAAAAATAGAAAAGCATTTTTAATAAAACTATAAAATAAGACATCGTGGTAATCAGACCGACCAGAAGAATAGCGTCATCACTTACACCGCGCGGTGAACACCATAGAAACAAAACCCAAATGACAATGGCGGGATTGCTGTGTTTTTATGCTGTTCCCCTCCAAAATTAACAAAAATTATACAATACACTATCTGTACCCCAAAATGGTGCCATGAAAAATATAACTCGGCCGGCGATAAGCGAGTTCACATACGACCAGTGGAAAAAGTGTGTTTTGAAATGTGGAGATGAAAACGTGGGGAAAAAATCACATCGTCCTGAAATCCAAAACAAGTTAAGCTCCTCACTGACCCCTAGTGGTGGCTGCAGGTAGCACAGGAGGTCATCATCTGTCTGTGCAGGAGATTTGGAGCTCTGTATCAGAAGGACGCAACGCTGACCTCTATAAAAATGTACTGTGTATCTAATCCTATCCTGTGTGATACTGTCTGCTGAGCCGTGTATCTAATCCGATCCTGTGTGATACAGTCTGCTGAGCTGTGTATCTAATCCTATCCTGTGTGATACTGTCTGCTGAGCTGTGTATCTAATCCTATCCTGTGTGATACTGTCTGCTGAGCTGTGTATCTAATCCTATCCTGTGTGATACTGTCTGCTGAGCTGTGTATCTAATCCTGTCCTGTGTGATACTGTCTGCTGAGCCGTGTATCTAATCCGATCCTGTGTGATACAGTCTGCTGAGCTGTGTATCCAATCCTATCCTGTGTGATACTCTCTGCTGAGCGGTGTATCTAATCCTATCCTGTGTGATACTGCCTGCTGAGCTGTGTATCTAATCCTATCCTGTGTGATACAGTCTGCTGAGCTGTGTATCCAATCCTATCCTGTGTGATACTCTCTGCTGAGCGGTGTATCTAATCCTATCCTGTGTGATACTGTCTGCTGAGCTGTGTATCTAATCCTATCCTGTGTGATACAGTCTGCTGAGCGGTGTATCTAATCCTATCCTGTGTGATACTGTCTGCTGAGCTGTGTATCTAATCCTATCCTGTGTGATACTGTCTGCTGAGCTGTGTATCTAATCCTATCCTGTGTGATACTGTCTGCTGAGCTGTGTATCTAATCCTATCCTGTGTGATACTGTCTGCTGAGCTGTGTATCTAATCCTATCCTGTGTGATACTGTCTGCTGAGCTGTGTATCTAATCCTATCCTGTGTGATACTGTCTGCTGAGCTGTGTATCTAATCCTATCCTGTGTGATACTGTCTGCTGAGCTGTGTATCTAATCCTATCCTGTGTGATACTGTCTGCTGAGCTGTGTATCTAATCCTATCCTGTGTGATACTGTCTGCTGAGCTGTGTATCTAATCCTATCCTGTGTGATACTGTCTGCTGAGCTGTGTATCTAATCCTATCCTGTGTGATACTGTCTGCTGAGCTGTGTATCTAATCCTATCCTGTGTGATACTGTCTGCTGAGCTGTGTATCTAATCCTATCCTGTGTGATACTGTCTGCTGAGCTGTGTATCTAATCCTATCCTGTGTGATACTGTCTGCTGAGCTGTGTATCTAATCCTATCCTGTGTGATACTGTCTGCTGAGCTGTGTATCTAATCCTATCCTGTGTGATACTGTCTGCTGAGCTGTGTATCTAATCCTATCCTGTGTGATACTGTCTGCTGAGCTGTGTATCTAATCCTATCCTGTGTGATACTGTCTGCTGAGCTGTGTATCTAATCCTATCCTGTGTGATACTGTCTGCTGAGCTGTGTATCTAATCCTATCCTGTGTGATACTGTCTGCTGAGCTGTGTATCTAATCCTATCCTGTGTGATACTGTCTGCTGAGCTGTGTATCTAATCCTATCCTGTGTGATACTGTCTGCTGAGCTGTGTATCTAATCCTATCCTGTGTGATACTGTCTGCTGAGCTGTGTATCTAATCCTATCCTGTGTGATACAGTCTGCTGAGCTGTGTATCTAATCCTATCCTGTGTGATACTGTCTGCTGAGCTGTGTATCTAATCCTATCCTGTGTGATACTGTCTGCTGAGCTGTGTATCTAATCCTATCCTGTGTGATACTGTCTGCTGAGCTGTGTATCTAATCCTATCCTGTGTGATACTGTCTGCTGAGCTGTGTATCTAATCCTATCCTGTGTGATACTGTCTGCTGAGCTGTGTATCTAATCCTATCCTGTGTGATACTGTCTGCTGAGCTGTGTATCTAATCCTATCCTGTGTGATACTGTCTGCTGAGCTGTGTATCTAATCCTATCCTGTGTGATACTGTCTGCTGAGCTGTGTATCTAATCCTATCCTGTGTGATACTGTCTGCTGAGCGGTGTATCTAATCCTATCCTGTGTGATACAGTCTGCTGAGCTGTGTATCTAATCCTATTCTGTGTAATACTGTCTGCTGAGCTGTGTATCTAATCCTGTCCTGTGTGATACTGTCTGCTGAGCTGTGTATCTAATCCTATCCTGTGTGATACTGTGTGCTGAGCTGTGTATCTAATCCTATCCTGTGTGATACTGTCTGCTGAGCTGTGTATCTAATCCTATCCTGTGTGATACTGTCTGCTGAGCTGTGTATCTAATCCTGTCCTGTGTGATACTGTCTGCTGAGCTGTGTATCTAATCCTATCCTGTGTGATACTGTCTGCTGAGCCGTGTATCTAATCCTATCCTGTGTGATACTGTCTGCTGAGCTGTGTATCTAATCCTATCCTGTGTGATACTGTCTGCTGAGCTGTGTATCTAATCCTCTCCTGTGTGATACTGTCTGCTGAGCTGTGTATCTAATCCTATCCTGTGTGATACAGTCTGCTGAGCCGTGTATCTAATCCTATCCTGTGTGATACTGTCTAATGAGCTGTGTATCTAATCCTATCCTGTGTGATACAGTCTGCTGAGCCGTGTATCTAATCCTATCCTGTGTGATACTGTCTGCTGAGCTGTGTATCTAATCCTATCCTGTGTGATACTGTCTGCTGAGCCGTGTATCTAATCCTATCCTGTGTGATACTGTCTGCTGAGCTGTGTATCTAATCCTATCCTGTGTGATACTGTCTGCTGAGCCGTGTATCTAATCCTCTCCTGTGTGATACTGTCTGCTGAGCTGTGTATCTAATCCTATCCTGTGTGATACTGCCTGCTGAGCTGTGTACCTAATCGTATCCTGTGTGATACTGTCTGCTGAGCTGTGTATCTAATCCTATCCTGTGTGATACTGTCTGCTGAGCTGTGTATCTAATCCTATCCTGTGTGATACTGTCTGCTGAGCTGTGTATCTAATCCTGTCCTGTGTGATACTGTCTGCTGAGCTGTGTACCTAATCGTATCCTGTGTGATACTGTCTGCTGAGCTGTGTATCTAATCCTATCCTGTGTGATACTGTCTGCTGAGCTGTGTATCTAATCCTATCCTGTGTGATACTGTCTGCTGAGCTGTGTATCTTATCCTATCCTGTGTGATACTGTCTGCTGAGCGGTGTATCTAATCCTATCCTGTGTGATACTGTCTGCTGAGCGGTGTATCTAATCCTATCCTGTGTGATACTGTCTGCTGTGATACTATGCTGTGGACCGTAGATTGCTGTCCGCAATGCACGAGCACCAACCGTGGCCCAGCCGCATGGGGATCGCGGACCCATTCCGTTCCGCAAAAAGCATTCCGTAGTGCTTCCGTAGTGCTCCGTTCTTCCATTCCGCACCATTCCGCATCTCTGGATTTGCGGACCCATTGAAGTGAATGGGTCCACATCCGTGATGTGGAATGCACGCGGAACAGTGCCCGTGTATTGCAGATCCGCAAATGCGGGCCGCAATACGGCAACAGGCAGCACACGTTGGTGTGAATGAGCCCTTAGATTGTGAGCTCCTGCGTCCGCTATCCTGCTAGTCTGATCTGGCACAAATGGCATCTGTCGGCCGGACAATAAACGCTGCACGGAGCGTTCTTTGCCCGGCAGAAACCTGGCATTTGTGCTGGAATCCGGCTGCATCACCAGAATCGTAGAATCCACTAACGCTAGATCCGGCAAAGTCTGTCAGGCGGCTCTCTGCCGGATCCAGAACAGGTCAGAACTATATGAATGACTGGTCACAATAAGACAAATAGAATGCCAGAACTGCAGAGAAGACTGACACATGAGCAGGATAGATAGTGTATTCCATAGAACAGATATATGGGACGCTCAGGATCTGAGGAAAGCTGGGTAACTAGTGGCAGCCATTAGTGGGAGAGGAATGGGGGGCGCAGGGTGGGTATTTGCCGGGGGTGTATTACGGAGGATACACTGGGGATCATCATCTTCAGACTTGTCTCAATTAAACTAACCGAGCGTAAGCGTGAGAATTGTGACTGGCGCTGCCGCAGGGGTTCAGCGCGCGCTGCGGGCGCCTTCAGCGCGAGAACCAGCAGGACCCACTGACAACAACCATCAGACGCTTTACTGACTCTCAGGGGATTTCCCTCCATTCACCTTTTCTGCAGTTTTTCATACATTTTAAATGTCAGTTTCACAATATGCAAAACACAAATATACGTTTATTTTCATCCCGGAAACGGTCAGCGAGCTGCTGCTGTCAGATCTGATAACCTTATTGTTTCTGATCTGATCCTCTGAGTGTCCCATGGTTCGCTGCTGTGAACGAGCTGCAGTTCTGACCCATTAACCCATGACTACCCAGTGTGTTGTAGCGGACACCGGCTGCTGATGGTGCGGACACAGCTCCTGAGCCCATGCTACATCCTACCAGCGCCATGAATGTGCGGAGCAGGAAGGGGTTAATCAGCCTCCATATACTGAGTATTCACAAGTCATGAGATCAGTCAGCAGCAGCCACTCTACTTCCTGACGGTCTCCGTGAAGCAACAGAAGTAGCTACAGGCGGCATGTGCCCTACATGCAGGGTGCAAACAAACCGCTCTGCCAGGGAGTGTGGTAAGCCGAGGAGCAAAGCCTGTGAACCCTCCGCCTCCTGAGCTAACTAGTAGGAACCTCCTGGGACGTGAGACCCAGGCAGAAGCCGCAGGACTCTGTGAGACCTAGGCAGAAGCCGCAGGACTCTGTGAGACCCAGGCAGAAGCCGCAGGACTCTGTGAGACCCAGGCAAAACCATCAGGACTCTGTGAGACCCAGGCAGAAGCCGCAGGACTCTGTGAGACCCAGGCAGAACCCGCAGGACTCTGTGAGACCCAGGCAGAACCAGCAGGACTCTGTGAGACCCAGGCAGAACCATCAGGACTCTGTGAGACCCAGGCAGAACCAGCAGGACTCTGTGAGAACCAGGCAGAAGCCGCAGGACTCTGTGAGACCCAGGCAGAACCATCAGGACTCTGTGAGACCCAGGCAGAAGCCACAGGACTCTGTGAGACCCAGGCAGAACCAGCAGGACTCTGTGAGACCCAGGCAGAAGCCGCAGGACTCTGTGAGCCCCAGGCAGAAGCCGCAGGACTCTGTGAGGCCCAGGCAGAAGCCGCAGGACTCTGTGAGCCCCAGGCAGAAGCCGCAGGACTCTGTGAGGCCCAGGCAGAAGCCGCAGGACTCTGTGAGACCCAGGCAGAACCAGCAGGACTCTGTGAGACCCAGGCAGAACCAGCAGGACTCTGTGAGACCCAGGCAGAACCAGCAGGACTCTGTGAGACCCAGGCAGAAGCCGCAGGATTCTGTGAGACCCAGGCAGAAGCTGCAGGACTCTGTGAGACCCAGGCAAAACCCGCAGGACTCTGTGAGATCCAGGCAGAACCTGCAGGACTCTGTGAGACCCAGGCAGAAGCCGCAGGACTCTGTGAGACCTAGGCAGAAGCCGCAGGACTCTGTGAGACCCAGGCAGAACCTACAGGACTCTGTGAGACCCAGGTAGAACCCGCAGGACTCTGTGAGACCCAGGCAGAAGCCGCAGGACTCTGTGAGACCCAGGCAGAACCCGCAGGACTCTGTGAGACCCAGACAGATCCCGCACGACACTGTGAGACCCAGACAGAACCCGCAGGACTCTGTGAGACTCAGGCAAAAGCTGCAGGACACTGTGAGAACAAGACTGGAGCTGCAGGAAGCTGTGAGACCGAGGCGGGACCTGCGCGACACTGTGGGACCCAGGCAAAAGCTGCAGGACTCTGTGAGACCCAGGCAGAAGCCAAAGGACCCTGTGAGACCAAGGCAGAAGGTAGAAGCTTAAGGACACTGTGAGACCCAGGTGCAGCGGGCTGTCCCCCAGGGGCTGATCGAGTCTCAGTGTTTAGAAATAGTGAGTGGTATGTTGTGGCCCTAAAAGTTTGTGTCACGGTTCTCCTACCTGGATACTGTCGCTCCCTGGGATTAGGCTCCGTAGCAACAAAGAAGTTGTAGTTGGTGGAGTAAGTAGAGTCCAGACTTGGTGAAGTTCAATGGTTTTTACTTGAATAAACTTGCGATAAACTTGTGTCATCCAAACAATACTTGATCTTTCTCTTGGCTCCAGCAGGCTAAGGGTAAAATGGCAGGGAAACTTTAATACTTTGCTTTATCAATCTGCTGTGCTAATCTCTGGCTTCAATCTGGTTCCTATCAGCTTCAGTTATGGATTATTTTGAGAGTAAGGTATCCTCTGACCCATTTTGCTGAGTAAGGTGTCTTTGGCTCCGTGTTCCCTCTCAGAGGTACTAAGTGAGCTGCTCTCTGAGCTGCTTTCCTAAAGCTCCTGCAGCAGTGAGGGAAACACTCCCTTACCAAACCGTACTTCACACTTTTTCTCCAACTCTCAACTCCTGCACTCTCGACTCCTGCACTCTCGACTCCTGCACTCTCGACTCCACTACAGCTTCCTCCAACTCCTCCCTTGGTGGGAAGCAAGACTCGCCCACTACTGCCCCAAAGGAGGAGATTGTAATGGTAAGTTCCATTCTAGCTAAAGGCACTGTCTGCCAGATACACTGCCATCTGCTGGACAACCAGGCACACTATATGTAATAACAGTTGAATAACAATTTTATTAAGGCAAAGTATCAGAGCTCCTGGAATTAACTACACAGATGACATTCTCTGCTAGCCATTGGGGTACTACGCACCCCCCTACTTAAAACCAAGCCACCCTCGGCTTATTGCTTAATTCACATATTTTATTATTTTTGGCAGCAGTGTTACCCTTTAAAGTATTGAGGCACTGGTGCCGCTTGTGACTCTATGTCATGGTCCTCCTGTGAAACAGCACATGATCCCAAAGACACGGGACATACTGGCTCCTTCCCCTCCCAAGTCTGTGGAGAGAAAAGGGTTAAGGGCCTATGTAGACACAGTACAATACTGGGGCTTTCTACGCTGACACAGGGCAAAATGACCATTTTATACTTCGAGTCCTCAGACAGTTCAAAAGAGTAATGGAGCAAGGGGTAGCTAACAGTACTATGTCAGCAAAGTCCATACAAAAAGTGCATGAAAAAATCACATTGTTCCTTAAATCAAAAAGAGCCCATACAGCTTTACTGAAGACCTTCAGGCCTGGTCAGAACCCATGGCCTCTTCTGCAGCAATTGGATCCAGAGATATGAATCCTCATTGCTGGCCATGGAGCTCTCTGCAGCTGTAACTCCAGGAGAGGTTTCATCTGTGGTCCTCTGGTGACCTCCTGTGGTGGAACTGGAAACTACAGGATTCATTTCAGCTTGAGCTAATTTGGAGGGCCCACGTGGACCCAGATGATTCTGCTGGATCTGGAGGATGGAGTATCTCTCACTCCAGAGATGATGGCAGAAAGGTCTTGTGGCGCCCGGGGTCTTCAGTATAGGCCAGTGATGGCTAACCTTGGCACTCCAGCTGTGGTGAAACTACAACTCCCAGCATGCTCCATTTATTTCTATAGAGTTCTGAGAGCAGCCAAGCAAGGGGGGCATCTTGGGAGTTGTAGTTTTACCACAGCTGGAGTGCCAGGGTTAGGCGTCACTGGTCTAGGCCAACACACATGCAGGGATCCTGAGGTATGTAGTAAAGAATTGAATGGGGGGCCCCCTATGTTTGGCCGCACGTGGATATGGTATTAAAATACTTTATTATATATCAGCAGGTAAAAATAGATAAGCAATAATATACCATAAATGCAATATAAACAACAATATCAATAAAATATCCATAAAATATTGAAAAATAGTGGCAGATTGTCTCCTTTTTGGTATCTCTTTAGTAGATACCTAGTAATGAACGTTCACATTCGAATCGTGACTCCATCAGCATAAAATCCAAAGAATCGAAAACAATATTGAAAAAAATATTGAAAAAAATATAAAAAAATCAAAGTATATCGAAAAATATCTCCTCAGGGTTTGCTGTAATGGTATCTGTACTGTGCAAGGTCCCAATAAACCTGTAAATCGCAGTAGATGACCGGTCGTAGAAGTTACTTCTTACCCCTCGTGGCTGATTATAATCTTACTCACGGTAGGTGGGTGGATGTCCTGTATATTCGATCCTCTTATACGAAAATAAACTCGCACATGTAGTGCGGTTTTCACAGCGGTTTCTCGACTATCCGAGGGCTGCGATAACCCTGGTGATCGATCACCTGATTGTCATAAGACTAAATCACATGCATTTTTCACATCGCATGTGCGTTTCGTCTATCCTTTTCAGAACACTCCTGCGCTTTCCATATAAACTCTTCAAGATTTCAAAGCCACACATATCTGTCTAAAATCGCATGTTTGTTTTTAATGCGGTTTTTAAACTGCACCTGCGTTTTCCATATATTCTTTGTAAAATGTATTTTCAACGTAAAAGTTACATGTGTGGTTTTTAAATCGCACGTGTTTTCCTTACATTTTTCAAAACGCACCTACATTTTCTATATATTCCTCTCGCAATAACTTTATTGACAATAAAAATACATTATGCATAAAAATATGTTATATAAAAAATTCAAAAAGCCCCTGTTTTATACATTCGAACCTCAGACCATTTTTAGAAAATCCCTAACCAGCAAATTGAATGGACTCGCGTTTTATGTATATACAGGAATTGTAAAGAGCTCTTGATTATAAAAATCTGCCTATTGATCATAATGTCGAAAACTATTTTCTAAGGATCTTTTACCAAAAAGGGGGGGACAATGCCTTCCATGTAAAAAATATATATATATTTATAAAGGAAAAACGTAAAAAATGAGACTTTTTCTATATATTCTATAGCTGATGAAACCAGGATGTGTTGATAGTTTGTATTGTGTGCGGAAAAATATGTTTAGTCTTCAAGTTCTGGAGGTTGGGGACCATACTTTCTGGCATACATATTTCTGGATATTATATAATATAATGGGAGAACTGAAAGTGGGCTTGTCCAGGAGGGGAGATCTGGGTGCTAGGGGTCCCAGTTGCGCCTCTTTATAGTGTTTCGTGCCACTCGTAGCCCTTCTTTATGTTAGAAACACGTTCTGTTATTCTTTTACGTAGGTTCCTATTGTTCCTGTGATACAAGGGCCTCCTATTAGGTATATTACCTCAGTTAAACCTTCCTTGATGTCCATATAGAACATGTTTTGTCCGGACTCTGCCCTCAGAGTTTTTTACGGATAGATGTAATCTTACAATTTGGACTCCGTCCACATCTATGAAACCCACTGAAAGAGAGCCAATTGCGTTCCATAGTGATGCTTTACATGTCTCTGACAGTAGGTGCTACTTTTAAACCCAGGTTTGGGATCTTGGTGTCCGTAATTTTAGGGGTATTTGTAAGCACGGGCCCTATTATTTTGTCATCAAGTAGACGATGCCAACGGTTTTCTATAATCCGTTCTACCTTCCTACATTGTGCATGAAGTGGTCGGGTCATTCTTATTGTGTCATCGGTTTGCTGTATTGACCTGGTGTAAAGAAATCCATTCTATTCATTTCTCTTACCTTTTTTAGGGATTCTTCCAATATATTCAGGGGATATTGTTTGTCCAAAAATTGTTGTAGTAATTCCCCCGCCTCTATTTCTAACGGTTCTTCTCGAGTCCAATTGCGTTTTAGTCTCCTGAATGGACTCCTATGGATATTGGTGCCACCTAGGTGACAGCTGGAGTATGAGATATAGCTATTTCGTGATACCGGTTTTAGATAAGTGCTACATTAGTTTCTGTTCTACCCTGATGTCAAGGTCTAAAAACTGTATGTTGGTTTCACTAATAGTGGAGGTGAATCTCAAATTCCTATCGTTAGAGTTTATATGTTCAAGGAAGGTTTTTAATGATTCTTCTGTGTCTTCCCAGATGAAAATAATATCATCTATATATCTCCGCCATAGGGCGGAGATCAGCCTCCCGATTGTATCAGCCTCCCGACTGTATCAGCCTCCCGATTGTATCAGCCTCCCGACTGTATCAGC